>NW_004524597.1:1163597-1173123 GCF_000260255.1 Octodon degus
AAAAACAGAAGGCCACAGCAAATGGTTCAAAATAATGTACATGGAAGTAATTTTCTGAATAGACATTTTATGGAAAATTTCTATCTTTTATTTAAAAAATACCTATTCAAGCATTCTAATTTAATAATAATCTAATCAATTTAAGATACCTGTTGAATTTGATGAAACTGGAGTTGTCAAATTAGGACTTTCCACAGAAATCAACATAACATCATCGTTACTAAAATGATAAAAAATGGTGTATGAGGAGGCTAGAACATACAAGTAGTACCTAGAATTTCTCTAAATCAACCTTTCATTATACACTTTAATTATTTATATATTTGGTACAGGGTCTCACTGTGCAGTGCTAACGAAGTGATCCTCCTGTTTTCAGACTCTTCAGTGCTGACATTACAGGCTTGTACCACCATGCCTGGTCTTGATGGCCAGCTCAGTACTTCCAGGGGTGGGGCTGGAGTGGCATGTGGTGCCAGCGAGTGAAGCCCAGTCCCTGCACTTACCTAAGCAGGAGCTTAGTCCCATGAGTTATCTCGCTGGCCCTCATTGCACACTTTTTCTTTTTTGGTATTTTAGGACAGGGTCTACAAAATCTCACTACATAGACTGGATTGTGATCTGCTTGTGTTCAGTCTCCGAAGAGCTGGGATTACAGGCGTGCGCCATCACGTGAGTCTCTCATTACACATTTTAAGTGAATAATTGTGTTATCAGGAGAGGAGGCAATTATTTAACAAGTCCCATTTATTACCAATTCATTTAAAAGGTCAAAAGTAGATGGATACTACAAAGACAACAATATGCAATGTATTAATTGTTGTAACTCTCCTACCAACCTATTCTGAAACTGTTTCACTGCAATTTTTTTCTCAATAACATTAATAAAAAATAAAAAAAGCAGATGGAGGGCTTGGGATATAGCTCAGCAGCATAGTGTCTGTCTATCAAGCTTAAGTTCCCAAGTTTGATCCTCTTTACCACAAAAAAAGATGGAAACACAGTAACAACAGATCTATAAAACTTAGTAGAGGGCCAGTCATGGTGGTGCATGCCTGTAATCCAGTGCTCAGGAGGCTGAGGAAGAAGAATTGCTTTGAGTTTCATGCCACCGTGGGCTACATAGTGAGTTCAAAGCTAACCTGAAATATTGAACAAAACCTTATCTCAAGACAAAAAACCTTAGGGATCTATTCACAATGATTCATAAATGCACAAAATATGTAAATAGTACTCCAGGACATAATTTGCCTTCATCATGAAAACAACATAAAAGTAAGGGAAACCATTAAGACTTACAGTCACTTTGACTCTGGAGGATAATCCTATATTTAAATAATTTAATAACTTCCACTATTCTACCATATATTACCACACATTTTCTGTGCTGAATACAGAAAATGATACTGCTTTCAGTTACAGAACATTCTGAGACATCACTTTCACTGTCATTTTGATCTTGACCCCATTTTTATGAGATTGATATTTTCAAGCACAATTCTGTTATGCAAACCTTGAGACAAATTGCATTAAACTCATTACAATGCTAGAATGCCCAGCACAATTATACCATTTTCTTGTTCATGGTTTACATTTTTAGCATTCATATTTGGTCTAGGATTCTGAGTTAGTTTTTGTGTATGTGTAAAAAGCTGAGTTTTACTTTTTCCCTTCTAGGTATTCCAGAAACATGTACTGAAAAGAAAATCATTTACTTATTAAATATTCCACCATGTTATTAGTACACATTAATTATACAGAATATAAGGTCTCATGGTAGTTTCACACTTGTGTGTATGGCACTGGGAATGGAATCTAGGGCCTTTGCACTGTGTCAAGGCTCTAGACCTTTTTTAGAATTCTGAGATAGGGTCTCACTAAGTTGCTAGGTTATTCAGGTTGGTCTAATTTGCAACTCCTATCTCAGTCTCTCAGAATTCATTATAGGGTTGGATCACCAAGCCCAGCTTCAATTGTTGTTATTATTTTGTAGTATATGTTTGCAGTACATACACTCCACTCCTTGTATGGAACTGGTACATGTACACCACACCTCTTAATTCCTTTATTTATTCCCTTAGACCCACCCCCCTGCACTTCTTTTATTTTTTTTACATCAGATATTTTATTTTAAAGAAAAAAACATGAAAACAATGGTACAAAATCTCAAAACAAGATTTTAGGAGAGTAACAATGGTTAGTACATTGTGTATTGTTACTCCCCCTGCACTTCTTAATCACATTAATATTTGAGAAAATTTACCTGCCTACTTCCCATTATCTTTTTTTTTTCTGGTATTTTACAAGATCAGAGAAACTTTTTTCACTATGTAGTGGAAGCTGGCCTTTAATTCACTTATGCAGCCCATGCTGGCCTCAAACTCTCAGCCAGCCCCGTGTTAGCCTCCAGAGTGCTGGGACTGCAGGCATGCTCCCCATGCCCAGCCAGTCTTCATGTTTTTACATTGGCATTTCATTTGAAACCAATGGACTATATGATACACAAGTACATGTTCTCTAGTCTCCCTGCTGAGTTATGTGTTTATTTTTAAACTAGCACCGTTTCCTTAACTACAAGTTTTATAGGTCCTGAAGTAAGGAGAGTAATTCTTCCAGTTTTACATATATATGTATATATATAAACACACACTTTTTATTATCTTTTTCTTTTCTTTTTTTGGAGGAACTGGGGATTGAACTCAGACCCTTGAGCTTGCCAGGGAAGCGCTTATTCTACTGAGCCATTTCCCCAGCCCCCACACTTTTTATTTTTTATACACATTTTTTAAAAAAGGTTGCTTACTTCAGACTAAAGTATACAGAACAATGTAAAGTGACATAATGTTAATGGGTTTTCTTAATTCTTTTTTTTGTACTGGGTATCAAACTCGGAAACCTTGTGCTTGCCAGGCTGACACTTATGCCACTGAGCTATCTCCCCGGCTCTAGTTTTCTTGATTCTTGAATGTGGCATATCTCATTTGTTTAGGTTTTTGTAATTTCTTCAATATACATTATAGATTTATAGCTTTAAGTTTTACCAGGGACTGAACCTAGGACCTTTGCATTATGCTACACTCCCAGCTCTTTATTAATATCACCATCCTCATTATTACTATTGTGGCAGGGTCTTGCTAAAGCACTTAGAGGACCAGATGCTCCATCCTGACCCAGCCTCCCCCACAGCTGAGATTATGAGCTTATGACACCATGCCTGGCTAATTGATTTTATTATTTAAAAAAACCCTTCCTGTTTAGCCACATATTTACTACTTCTGGAAGGCTACACTATATTTCTACCTGCCTGGAAAACTTCCTTTTGGGGGAGGGGTGGTGGAACTGGGACTGAACTCAAGCCCTGAAGTGCACATTCTACTGAGCCATCCCCCCCACCCTAAATTTCTTGTAGTGCAAGACTGCTGCTAATGTAGTCTCCCACCTTATTGTAGTTTAAAAACATATTTTTTCCCTATACTTCTGAAAGATATTTTGGCTGCATATAGAATTCTAAATGGTTAACTTTTATTTTTCAATACTTTAGAGATATCTCTGATTTCAGTATTTTAAGTATCACATGCAGTATGGTAAAAAAAAATTAAAACAATTACAATAAAGGCCACATTGTTATTAATAACCCTAAAAATACTCACCCACCCCAGCTTCAAGTACACTTATCCCACCACTCTTGCCACTTTGTGAGGAATTCTGGAGTCTTCTTTCATGAGTGTCTTAATTCACTGTTGTGGCTGCCTTGGGTTCTGGACTAATTCAAAATTACCTTTCTTAGTTATTTTGACTTTGGGGAAGAGCCACAGGTGCATAAAGCCAGAGCTACTAAGGAAAATGAGGACACACCACATGAGTCTGCTTTTCCTCTGGATGCCACTCAGCAACAGTATTGACCATGTCTTTGTACTCATGAATGATGACTTCCTGTCTACTCTGTGTTTCACTTTACTATCTTTTTCATTTTGGGTTTTTTGTACTTTCCATTTCTCTCATCTTCATTCTCCTCTGTACTGCTGAACATGAATAAAATAATACAATAACTCTCATGGCATTATCTGCTAAGTCTATCAAATATAATCCTTGTAGATCTATCACTACATTCTTATCTTTGTTAATGCTTCATTTTTCTCTTTTTTTTTGGGGGGGGGGATGGTGTTAGTGATCGAACCCAGGGCTCACGCATACAAAGCTACAATCTCAGCCTTTTCTCTTTCCCTTGAGATAAGATCCCTTGTGTTTTCTGCCTCAGTCTTCCAGAGTGCTGGGATTATAAATGGTTTAATTCTCTGCAATAATAATTTAATTAGGTATCAGACAATGTGAAATTTGTGCTTAGTGGTTTTTTTTTGAGGAACCAGGTATTGAACTCAGGACCTTGAGCTTACCAGGCAAGTGCTTAGTCTACTGAGCTATCTCCCCAGACCTGTGCTGCTTAGTGATACATGATGTGTCATCAAAACTGGACTGTTTTCTGAAATGCAATTAAATTATTGGACTACTTTGATGCATCTGAAGCTTTCTTGGGAGCTTTTTTCTATGTGTGGGTTCTTTGTAGTTATTGGCCTTGGACTACTTTAGCTCCACTAAAGCTACAGTCATCTGTGGACTCCATGTACAGCTCATTTCAGGGTCTCTTCATTAGAACCACAGAAAAAGCACTACATTCTCAGTCCTCCTGGCAAGAAGAAAAGCAACTACTATTCAGTGTCCATGAAATTATTTGGCCTCTTCCCAGTGATTCATCCCCTGCTTCATATAGTTTCCTTTTTGCACAGACAGATCCATAGTGAGACACTGATGGAAGAAGTTTGCTTTGCAGACCTTCAGAGCTCCATCTTTGTGCCATTTCTTCTCTTTACTGTTTGGATTCACAAATAACCAACCCAGACTCTGTAAGCTCTGACGTAAGCTTAGCAAACCACTAAGCTCTGTCTGGAATCACTCATTCCTGCCTCTTGACTTGGAAAATACTTGCAAGTTAGTAAACTGGACTAATGGCAGGGCCTGTTTCATGTGTTTCCCTTTTCTCAGGAATAAGAATCTACAGCACTGAATAAAATTTTGCCATAATTCCTTTTTTAGCCTTTCAAATGGTTTCTGGTAAAAGATCAATTTTTACAGTCATTAATGCTTCATAGGAAGAATGAGAAACTTTCTGCCTATTTTTATTCTGTTAAAAGAAAAATCAACTCTTTTCTATATACATTTTAAAATAGAAAGTTAGGGAGCTGGTGAGATAGCTCAGTGGTCTAAAGTGCCTGCTTAGACAAATTTAGGCAAGCATTCAATCCCTGGCACCACATGCCATGCCAGCCCCACCTCCAGGGTGGACTGAGCTGGCCACAAAAAAATAAACTTTATATCAAATTTATCAATGAGAAAGTCTAACTTTTGCTATTATTTCTAAGGGAAAAGCCCACATATGCTCAGATCGATACTTTATTAAGAATAATAAACAATTTTCCATCCCCTTTCAGATCAAAATGTGCCAAACTAAGTATGTGTATTTTCCTATCAACAGTCATCGTAAATTAGATAAAAAACTGATAGGTATATCTATATATTTTGTTGCCAAACAAAAAAGAAAATGCCAAGTAATTCTTTTCACATTTTATTACAGTCAAAATCCCTTCTAGATCTCAAAACTCTTAAGTTTTATTTTAGTTGCTATTAAAATATAAACACAATTTATGTGTAGAAGAAACAAAGTAGAAAGTTTTTAGGGTTGGCCAGATAGCTCAGTGGACTAAAGAACCTGCTTAGGCAGATCGAGGTGGCGAGGGTTCAATCCCAGGTGTGCCATGCTGGCCCCAACTGTGGGGTGTGCTGAGTCAGCGATTGAGACTGGGCATGGTGGCGCACCCCTGTAATCCCAGTACTTGGGATGGTGAAAACAGGAGAATCACTACAAGTCCAATCTGTGTAGTGAGACCCTGTAGACCCTGTCCTAAATTCATTGAAAAAAGTCTTTACAACACAAAAGGGAATTTCTAACAGTCTCATTATGTATAGATGGTAAGGATTAAGATTTGGGACCCACCCACTCTTACGATTTCAGATGGAATCAATGGAAGTCCAAGTATGGAAGATCAAAGGAAACTAGTAGCAGAAAGAGTTTTACAAAACTCACGAGCCCTAAATTCTACCATTCCTTAATTAGACTAGGTGATTAGACTATATTCCATCTGCTAAGAGGAGGAAGATGTACTATATCTAGTCTCAACAATTTTTCAGAAATTTATCAAGCATGCCAATAGGCTGAATCAAATGACTGGAATGGCCAGGAAAAAAAAAAAAAAAAAAGAAAGAAAAGAAAGAAAAAACCCTTTTACATTGTTGGCTGGAATGTGTAACCACTCAGGAAGAGTATGGTGATTGCAAAATACACTAAAAATAAAAATTCCATTTGGTCCAGATATTTCCCTTCTGGGTATCTTCTTGAGTAACCAAGTCACTGTACTACAGTCATACATTGGATAACCTATGTTTATAGCAGAACAATTCATAACAGTTAAATCTTAAAACAAACCTGTATGCATGTATGGATAAAGAAAATATATACACAATGGGGTACTACCCTGCCACAAAGGACAAATTTGAGTCATTTGGAGGAAAATAGACACTAAGACCACATTAAACGGAATAAACCAGACACAGCTTAAATATTACATGGTTTCTTTTATACAAGAAGACTTAGATATAAAGAGCAAAATAAAAGGTAACAGGAAATAGGGAGACAGACCTCTTGGAAATAGGAATGGGGCCAAGAGATGGGGAAGAGTACACCAATGCCCCATGAACACTATGATCACTATGTACTACAAGTGTATTTAAAAACAAAATGGAAACAGTAAGTTTCTAATGCTCATGTGAGGAAAATAATTCTTCTTCCAAGACAAGACCTTTTGTCTTAAAAAAAATCTTTCCATGGGGGCTGGGGAGATGGCTCAGTGGAATAAGTGCTTCCCTGGCAAGCACAAAGGCCTGAGTTCAATCCCTGGTTCCGCACAAAAAAAAAAAAAAAAAAGTCAGAAATATCATTTAAATCATTATAGTTTTGTAATGTCCCAGATAATGATGTCTAATGACAGGTTCTTTCCATTTTGTTTCTCTACTTCGGTGCATACCTGTAGTCCTTTTAGATAGGCTTAAACAATAAAATCACAAGTTTAAAGTCAGCCTGGACAATTTAGCAAGGCCTTATCCGAAAATAAGTTAAAAAGGCTGGGAAAGGCTGGGGAAATGGCTCAGCAGCACACAGGCATCTGCCTGGTAAGAGCAAGGTCCTGAGTTTGATTCCCAATACCAAGAAAAAGTAAGGAAAGGACAGGACAGGACAGGACAGGACAGGACAGAAGAAAGGGAAAGGGAAAAGGGAAAAGGGAAAAGGGAAAAGGGAAAAGGGAAAAGGAAAGAGAAAGGGAAAGGGAAAAGGAAAAGAAAAAGGAAAAGGGAGGCTGGGGAATATAGCCTTGCCCAGCATACTTCAGACCCTGTGTTCAGCTGCTAATAGCATCCCCAAAAAATTTAAAAAAAAATTTTCAATTACAGTAAAAATATTTCATCTTGTTATAATGTAAACTATATAGCATCTTTCTACATCGAATTCTTTTTTTTTGGTGGATGGCTCAGCCTACCCTGTGGGCGGGACTGGCATGGCAAGTGGTACAAGGGATCCAACTGTGGTCTCTGCACGTTTGCCTAAGCAGGTACTTTAGACTGCTGAGCTATCTCACCAGCCCCCAAAATTTAACTCTTTTTCAAGGTTTTTAAAATTTTTCTTCAGTAATTACATCATCTTGTTAAATGTATTCCTGAGTACTTGAGATGTTTTACTGCTGGTGTCAAGATATATATTGGGCGGGCCAAACAGTTCAGTGTATTAAAGAACCTGAAAGCAGAAGCAGAGCGGGTGGGGGCGTGTCTCATCGCAGGGTGTGCTGAGATGGTGATTGAGACTGGGCGTGGTGGTGCGTGCCTGTAATCCCAGCTCTTGGGAGGCTATCAACAGGCAGATCACTATGAGTCCGATCTAGTAGTGAGACACTGAACACCCTGTAGACCCTTCTGTAAAATACAAAAAAACCCCAAAGATATTATATACTTCCTGTTTATATTTCGTATATGTGAAATCAACTATTTTTTATGAGCTCAGCAATCTCATAAAACTAACCCTAATAACCTATCTTTCTCCAGATTTCTGACGAATACACATCCCTCAGTCCTCCAAACTTAGTAGCAATACTCCCTTTTTATTAATCCTGCACACTTCCTTTCCTCTTAGCAATCTTGTTGTATTAGGTAAGACATTCAAAGGTGGTGACAACATGTACCTTTCTCCTGCTTTCTCAAAACACTTCTAATGTTTCGACATCAAATCTGCTTTAGGTTTTTGTACTCATCACTTTAAGGAGATTATCTCTTATTCTGAGTTTGGGAAGAATTCATTTTAATCATACGTAGATACTTTTTCAATTTTTGCATCCATTGTAGGCTGATCTTTCTCTGGCTGACTATATTAACTTACTGTTAAAATAACACTGCAGCCCTCCTGAAGCACACCCAACTTTTAGACTGTTAACTAGGTTTACTACTATCTTGTTTCAGGTATCTCACATCTATTCTGTGGGTTGAAGTGGGTTATAAATTTTCATTTTTATAAAATTATACAATTGAATTATCAGGGTTATGTTAGCTTTATAAAATGAAATGACTGCTACTTCTTTTGTCTTCAGAAAGTTAGCTTAAAGCTTGTATTACTTCTGCCTTAAATGTTTTACAAACTTCACCACTGAAGCCAACAGGGCCACAGTACGTATTTGATGCACCTACTCGCACATTAAACACTGGGCTAAGAGCTTCCTGGAATGGCTGTAAATTATAGGTTCTTCTTTTTTCTTTATCTTTTTTTTTCCCCCATGGTTTTATTGAGAAACAAATAGCAATGTGACAGTTTCAAGTCAAATTGGTAGGACAGTTTCAATAATTACCATATTGCATACATTCTTCCCAGTGATTAATTGCTGTACAAGATGCCGACATGATATCCTATTTACAAACACCATTAGAACACATCCCTCTATTCATTAAGAGAATGTAACCATATATCTTTCCTAACCACTTTGAATACACAGATACAAAATAGATATTCATCTGTATCCCCTTTTTTGCTAAGTTCTGTTCTTTGAATATTATAGGTGTGTAAACTCAGCAAAATATTCTAAAAGAGTCCAGTAGCCCATAAGAGTATTGGGTCTTCCGCCTGACTGGCAATGTCAGAAATTGTTGACCTGAGTCCCCTACAGCTCAACATAACAGCATAGCTTTACTTCTTATATTTCGTTTTTATAGTTTTCTGCTGCATGGTTAAGACCAAGGTAAAGCAGGAGCTATGCAACAAGAGTTGTAGCTTTTGGGTCTGATAAGGTCAGTAAAATCCCCTCAGGATTTATCCTGAGATCCTGTACCTCAGATTGTAGATCCTTTGTCAGTGTCAGCCATGTGGATGAGTCATGGCCCT
>NW_004524597.1:1177648-1187161 GCF_000260255.1 Octodon degus
TTGTTCCTTCCCTTGACTTTCAGCCTATGAATGTCTTTATGAGTTAAATGTGTTTCTTGTATACAGCATATTGTTGGATTTTGTTTCCTGATCCACTGTGCCAGTCTATTTCTCTTAGTTGGTGAATTGAGTCCATTTACAATGATGGCTAGAATTGAGATGTATTGACTTACAATTGACATGTTATTTACCTGTTATCGTTTACTCCTTTTTCTCCTGTGTTTAATTGCTTGCCCTATTTAATTGGTTGCCTCTGATCTTATTCGTGGAGTTCTGATCATTTTGGTCCCTCTCTAGAGCATCTTTCAGTAGCCTGTGTAGGGTTGGCTTTGTCATCACGAAATTCTTTAGCTGTTCTTTGTCATGAAAGTATTTCGCTTCTCCATCAAACTTGAGAGTTTTGCAGGGTACAGTAGTCTGGGCTGGAATTTGTTTTCCTAGAGGACTTGAAGTACTCTGCTTCATGCTCTTCTTGCCTTCAGGTTCTTCTTTTAGTATAGACAAAAATGAGTTTGTTCTATAAATGTAACACACTACTAAACTAGACATCCTTGTCTACAAAGTGCTATTTTAATGGTGACTTTAGTTGTCATTTTTGTTTTAGTACTGTTTTCCTGTTTTCGTCTCTTCGAGTTTCAGCACACATGTTAACAAATGGTAAACAGCACTCACTGAAATGTGACTCATTACCAAAGAAACATCGCCTTCACAGCAGCTTCCCAATTCAAAACTAAAATGTGGGCCTCTGACTTATGGCCTTATTAGAATACCTTCTGAAGAGTCAAAACTGCAGAAATATCAAAAACCTACTATAAATAGCATCCCTGTGTTAGAATAGCGATTATGGGGAAAGGTAGTGCTCTTAAAACAATAGGTACAATTTACTTCATTCAGTTTGATTATATATACTTTTATCATATAATTCATTTAACACTGATAATGTGTATTTTTTAAAATTTGAGATACAATTTAACAAGTAAAAGCAAAACAATAGAGCCTTTTCAGGACTGAATGTTTAGAAATATTTAATACTCTAAAATTAAAAACAAGGGGGCCTGTCCCTTAGCTCAGCTCTTTAAGTGGCTGCTTCAGCAAAGCAGCCAGGCCCAGGTTGCTGTGGTTCGATCACCACAACTCAAGGCAGCCAAACCTGCCCTGAAGGCATGTGGAGCAAAAATAAATAAATAAAAATAAAATTAAATTTAAAAGTTGCTTATTATCAATGATGTGAAAATAATTCATTATATACCCCCTCCCCCAACACCAATCCAGGCTACAATCATCAAACATATCTCCGTGGAACTAAACTCATTTTTTTGTAGTAGCCCCAAATCTTTTATCTTTTAGGCTACACATTAGATGTCTCAACTATGTATTAACTCAATTAGACATGTAAAATCTGTTCATTCTAATTTAAAATTACTAATTTTCAATATAAAGGAAAATAACTTTAGGCAATTCTTCCTAGTTCTACCAGCTCTTTTGTGTAATAAAAAAAAAAAAGAAAGAAAGAAAGAAAAGAAGGGAAACCCCTGGGGCCGGGGAGATAGCTCCGTATAATAAGCGCTTGCCTGGCAAGCACAAGTTGCCTGAGTTCAATCTCCTATTCCGCAAAAAAAAAAAAAAAAAAAAAAAAAAAAATCCCCCTCTTGCACACGACCTCGGTTTTCCAGTTGTACAATTGGAGTGACCCATTAATCATTCTACTTAAGGCTTGATTACCTGACCAATTCAAACTTTTAACATTATTAAATGATAAAAAGCTGTAGAGAAACAATTATTCCTTCATAACAGAAAATGTGTTCAAGTGATCATGAAGCTTTAAGCTATTGTATGCTTGAAAAACTCGTATGTTTGTAAAAATGTATTTAGGTAACTACTTTACTATTTTTATAGAAATGCCTACCTTTCAGAAACAAACTCAACACCATCCAACAACAAACTAAGTTTTTCACTTGCTTTTTCTGAAGGACTGGTAGGTTCACAGTTCACAGGAGTCATTCGTTCATCTTGGCTATTAACTGACTCTCCATTCTTATCCAAAGTCACGGTCTCTGAATTTCCAATCTATTACATAGTGAAAGGAAAAAAAAAAAAGCATTTAAGAGGAAAAACTCACTTGCAAATTATTTTCAAATACATGTATTTCAATGGCTAATGACCAAAATTGTGATTGCTCTACCAAAATGAAATTTTTAAAAACTTAAAGAAAATAAAAATTATGGTACAAACCAATTTCTTAGTTTAGATAAAAAGGAAAATAAATATCTAGGTAGATAATATCTTATTTCTACTAGCCTAAATTTTAAGAACTAAAAAATTTTAGACTTTAACAAGGAAGCTTTTAAATTTTACTACATTTCTAATAAAGACTAGAGAAAAATCAGACTGTCAACTCACTCTTCTAATTGGTAAAGGTTTTTTTAAACTTGGCGCTGCAATACAAGCCCATGCTCTGATTTAGAGCTGGAAGCACATTATCTACTGCACAACTCAGACTTTTCTAAGGTACAGCATGAACAAAATTAGGTAAAATTTTAAAATGTCATTAAGTAAACAGATTCTATAAGAAGAATAGGTTTAAAACAATATTAGAAAGCAACAGCAAAATGTTTGGTATTCTTTCAGTTCTGGCACAAGATGGCATGGACTAAAGTTTTCCTGCTGTCCCCTCCAACTATAATACTTAAAACTATGGAAATAATGCATTGGATAGTTATAAAACAACTCAGAAAATCAGGCACCTTTCCCTCAGCCCAAACTGACAGCAATGGTGGCGACCTTCCCCCAGTTTCTACAGAGTCAGCTGCAGAGCCTGGCACCTGGACAGTGTCAGTCTAATTGACTGCGGCAGCAAAGGCCAGCCAGGGACCAGTTACCAGAAATTCCACACACAGAACTATCACTGGCCTAATCCACTTTGATGGCAGTGTGGGCATCATTTCACATGTGAGACAGCAGCAGACCTGAGCATCAGATGCACGCTGCCTCTACATCTGAAGCAACAGCTAGCCCAAACCCCTGCCTGGCAGTGACCACAGGGCAAGGTTTCCTGAATTTCCCATGCAAAATCACCAGGGACAGAGTGTCATTTGCAGAGACTAAACAAGAGACCTAGTGAAGCTCCATGAATGAAGCCAAGCAGGAGAGTAGATGAGAGCTCTGAAAAGTAAACTGGTTTTTTGGCTTTGGGGGTGGGTTATTTATTTGGTATTGGGCATGGAACCCAGGGCCTCCTACTTGCCAGTCAGGCACTATGCTGCTGAGCTACATTCCTGTCCCAAAAGTAAATTTTCTGTTGTTGTTGTTTTGGTAGAACCAGAGATTGAACTCAGGCTCTTGTGCTTGCCAGGGCAGTGCTTATTCCACTGTGCCATCTCCCCGGCCCCCTAAAGTAAATTGTTATTCACTTAGGAAAGCAAGGAAAGGAAAGCAAGATCCATACAATAAATCTAAATAAGAAACTTTTTTTTCCTGTATTTTAGGGAAGGGTCTATAGGGTGTTCAGGGCCTTACTACTGGATCAGACTCGTTGTGATTCTCTTGTTTACAGCTTCCCAAGATCTGGGATACAGGCGGGCACCATCATGCCCAACCAGGAGCCACCATGCCCACCCATCTCAGCATGCTGGGGTGGGGTGGGGGCAGGGGCGGGGGCAGCACAGCAGGCCTGGGGATATAACCCTTGGCCCCTGAGCCTGCAGCTTTAATCTGCTGAGCTATTTGGCTGGCCAGGAAAACTCTTTAAAGAGATTCAGATGCTGAACCTTTCCAAAGAAAGATCCTTTGGTGTGGCTGAATATTGTGACCTTGTATCATTCCAAGGGACATTATTCCAAGGGATTAGCTACTTAAACTTTTAGGTATTTGTTACAGCAGTATTCCTTATTTCCTAGTACTACAATCTGCATTACTTTCCTATATTATGCTACCTTGACAAATTAATATTAAATGAATGGCTTAATACAAAAAATGCTAGGCACGGTAGCATGTGTCTGTAATCACAGTACCCTGGGAAGCTCAAGCAGAAGGACTGTAAGATTGAGTCCAACCTGGGTAACTTAGCATGACTCAAAATTTAAAAAATAAAATAGCCTGCAAACGTAGCTCAGTATGAAGGCCCTGGGTTCAGTCTCAGATACAAGGAAACAAACATACATGGACACACTGGAAATCCATTCTATCATAATCTCAGAGATCAGAAGTTTGAAATCAGCTTCCCTAAGCCAAAAGAACATTTCTACTGGAAGTCTATTTCCAAAGATGCTCGCCAGGGAGATAGCTCAGCTGCATAAATGCCTGGGCCTGCAGCGTCTTCCTATGCCTTCAATTCTCATCATTTGAACCTCTGCTTCCATTTCCTCAGCTCTTCTGCCTTTGACCTAATATAATTTGTTTTTTTCAGGGTCTTACTCAGACAGGTTGGCTCTGACCTTCTGGTGATCCTCCTGTCTCAACCCCTGGAGGAGTGTCGTGATTACAGGCATGTACCATTATGCCCAGCTCTTATGTCTTTTTGTGTGGTGCTTTCTCATTATATTGAGCACACCTAAATAATACAGGATAAGCACTTCAACTCAGAATACTTAAATCAGATCTACAAATCCCATTTTACCATGTAAGGTAACATATTTACAGGTTCTGGGAATTAGGTCATGGACATCTTTTGGGATAATTATTCATTCTACCAAAACCACAGATTGTTTCTGTGGTTTCTGAACAATGTTAACGTTGGGGGCCTGGGAGATGGCTCAGTAGAATAAGCACTTCCCTGGCAAGCGCAAGGGCCTGAGTTCAATCCCTAGTTCCAAAAAAAAAAAAAAAAAAAAAGTTGGGGGCCTGTCCCTTAGCTCAGTTCTTTAAGTCTTTAAGTGGCTGCTTCAACAAAGCAGTCAGGCTCAGGTTGCTGTGGTTCAATCCCCACAACTCAAGCCAGCCAAACCTGACCTAAAGGCATTTGGAGCAAAACAAAACAAAGTTACCGCTGGACAATGAACACAAAGTAACCATTTGTAGGATATTATGCTCAATATTCTGTATACAGATCATTCACCAAAATCATGTTAAAGTAAGTGTCAGGGCTGGTGAGATGGCTCAGTGGTCTAAAGCACCTACTTAGAACAAGCTAAGCTAAGCAAAGCACAGGGACCACGGTTCAATCCCCCAGCACCACATGCCAGCCAGCCCTGCCCCCTGGTGGGCTGAGCTGGCCACACACACACACACACACTAAATAAATAAATTAATTAAAGTAAATGTCAATAACTCTTAAAACATAAATTTTACATATAATGTCCTCTGATCAAAGGAGAATTATTTATTTATTTTATGCATTTGATTGTTGCAAGGTCTCACTAAGCAGCTTGGACTCATGGTGAGTCAACTGCTTTCAGCCTCCCCAGCCCTGGGATTACAGTTCTGCACCACTAGGCCTGGACTCTGGATGGCTCAGTCCACCATGGGGGGAGGTGTGTGCTGGTCCAGCATGTGGTGCTGGGGATCAGACCAAGGTCCCTGCACTTACCTAACCTTGCCCGAGCAGGCGCTTTAGTCCACTGAGCTATCTTGCTGGCCACCTCAAAGGGGAATTAGATTAGATATCAATAAAAATAAAATACCATGAAAGTCTCAAATACTTGGAAGATAAACACAAGCCCTTTTAAATGATAGTGCAGAGACAGGGCACAGTGGTGCATGCCTATAATCCCAGCTCTCAAGAAGCGGAGGCAAGATTATGAGTTTGTGTCCAGTTGGGGCTAGTGAGTTCAAAGCCAGCATGGACTACCTGGTGAGAACCTCTCCGAGGAAGAAAGCAAGAAAGGAAGGAAGGAAGGGAGGGAGGCGGGGAGGGGAGGAAGGGAGGGATAACCTAGCAAGGATAGACATGAAAAGTATGACAAAATCTAGATGCTGTGTATACAAATCTACCCATAAAATTCAACTTCACTTTTCACATTAAAAATCCTGGGTGAACAATCTACATAATCACCAATCCCCTTTCTACTACCCTTTACTAAACAGATACAAACCAGCAACTTTACACTATCTAAGAATATCTTCTTTAGAGACAGACTCAGAGCAACATTTGCAGTGTATTGTCCTTTAAAGATGTCTATCCCAGTTTGGAAATACATTCATTTTTTATAATCCAACTGTTTACACTATGAGTCAAGTAGATTATTAAAACTATGTATTTATACTAACCTTAAAGGGGGGATTACTGGATAATGTGTTTGAGTCCAAATATTTCCTCTGAAATGCTAAGATTGCTTTAACATGTCTTTGAAGTTTTGCTACTTTTGACTGAAAGAAAAATAAGTAAACATCAAATCAGAGTGCAAAATAACATGGAGAGGTAGAGAAAAATTTATTTTCCAGAGTAGTCTTCTTAGAACTAGGCATCTATGCAAATAAATGATTTATCTTTTACGTGCTCACTTGCGCTCTGTGTCTGTGTGTGGTGCCAGTGACTCAACACAGGGGTGTTGAGCTGCATTCTGCACTGAGCTACATTCCTAGTCCCTTATTTTTCAGACTATTTTGTGAATTCACCAACCAAGTTAGCCAAACTGGGCTTGAATTTGCAGTCCTCCTGCCACTGTCTCTCAGAGTGCTGGGATTATAAGTGTACACCACAACATCCATCATAAAATAAAAATTCAAGGCCAGGAATACACCTCAGTGGTGCAGGACATGACTGACAAGTACAAGGTCCAGAGTTCCATTCCTGGTCCCCAAAATAAACAAACAAAAAATTCTTACATACCTATCCCTTGGTATCCATGGGGGATTGTTCCAAATCTTTTTGTTTGTTTGTTTGCTTGGCATAACCAGGGATTGAACTTAGGCCCTTGCACTTGCTAGGCAAGCCATCTCCCCAGCCCCCCAAATCTTTCAGATGCCAAAATCTGTGCATGTTGCTGAAGCCCTTATATATAATGACATACCGTTGCATATATTTGGTACATATCCTCCTATACACTTTAAGTCATCTTTAGGTTACTTATACCTTATCCAGTATAAATGCTATGTACAAAGTTGTCACACCATGAATAGAGAATAATGACAAGGAAAAAAAAACTGTATCTGTGCTACTTTTTTTTGGGGGGAGGATACAAGGTTTTGCTAGGTAGTCCAGACTTGAAGCGATTCTCCTGCTTCGGTCTCCCTAATGCTGGGAGTATAGGTATGCATCATCATGCCTGGTGCTCAACATTCTTTTTTTTTTTTGACGGAACCGGGGATTGAATTCAGGCTCTTGGGCTTGACAGGCAAGCGCTTAGTCTACTGAGCCATCTCCCTGGCCCTCAACATTCTTTTTTCTGAGGATTTTCAAGGCACATTTAGTTGAACACAGAGATGCAGAATCCAAGGATAAGAACGAGATGGCTGTATAAGCAAATGATTTAATGCAGACTTTATGCTTGTATGATATTCAATAACAAAAGATAAAATCATTAAATTTTAATTGGTCAACAATAAAATTGTATCAGCAAGTAACCCTACAAGAGTAAAACAAAATATTTTAAAATAGCTTCAAACATGTTAGATGAGCTGTAAAAATTACATAGCATGAAAGGGTTTTCTATGTTAAACATTTCATTTGACACACAATATGTGACTTTTCTTTTGTTGTTCAATGTGTGATATTTCTAAGAATATTTCTCAAGAGCTAATTTTTACATTACCTACTAAATGGTCTTAAATTACACCTTTGGTAAGGAATAAAATTTGGGTCTTGCTTTATCATTTGCCTTTCAAAATTTATAACATCAAATTCTACTTTTTAAAACGATTCAAGTGAAATCAGACACTTACAAAGAGCTCGCCAGCTACTGCTTCATGCTTTCTCCTGCACTGTGTGTTCCCAAGGCGTTCATTCAATTCTTTCACTTTTTTATCAAATAGTTTGAAATCTTTACCACAGATCTCCTGTCGAATCAAATGTCTGACCTAGAATTTGAAAATGAAACACCCTAGGTTTTGCATTTAAAAATCTTTTATGTCTGTTAAAAATAGCTTTGCTCTTTTTCTGGCGTTGATGTAAGGCCAAAATATACGTTACATTTGTATTTATGTGTCTGTGCTTACATTTCTACACCAATAAGTTTTATTTATTTTTCTTTGTTTGTTTGTTTTTCTTTTCAGATAAGGTCTTGCTATATAGTTCAGGCTGACCTTGAATTCACTATGTAGCTCAGGCTGGCCTCAAATTTGCAATGACCCTCTTGCCTCAGCCTCCTGAGTGCTGGTATTACAGATGTTCATTCAATCAGCTCTGCTGCATTAACTTTTTCTAAAACTTGATTATTAAATTCAGCGGAACACATCCAATATTTAAATATACAGATATGTTAGAAATTATCAAAGTATTAACTTATAATCTTCTAGATGACTACTGTTCCATAATATACATTAGAGGAACCATCATAACGATATACTTTTTTCTTTTCTTCCCCCTGGTAATGGGAATTAAATTCAAGACCTTGTGCTTGCCAGGTAGGGGCTTATGCCACTGAGCTATCTCCCTGGCCCTCTCCATTTATTTTTTTAATGACCACACCAAAAAAAAAAAAAAAAATGGTACTTATATGAAAACTACAGCCTGATGAAAATGGCTGGAGGGTCTATAGTAGATGTAAACAAGTTATGCAAGTTTGGGATTTTATCCACAATTAACAAACTATATGGTCTTTGAGAAGTCATAAAATCTCATCTTCTCTATCCACAAATGTAAAGACAAAAAGTTCTTGTTGGTTAAATGAGTGATCCCTAAAGGATTTTATAAGAACAAAGCTAGATAACGCGTAAGAGTTTCATAAAGTGGAAAATACTTAGCTGACATGAGAGAAATAAATATGCAAAATGATCACCATTACTTGCATAACTGTTAGAAGTTAGGTTTGTTATGTTAAAATTTAAAGATGCCATGGAGAATTACGTTGTGACTGGTGCAATCAGTGACAATGTATGCTATTCTATGTATGCAATTACTATATAAAAACAATGAAAGCCATTATCCTTTTTCTTTTGATTTAAATAGACTGGTTCCTTTTCAGGAAACATTAATTAACCTTAATCCCCAATGACAAGGTTCTGTAGAGCCTTATATTCAGAAACAGTGTTTTGTTTTGTTATGTTCATTTTATGTATTTTGGTACAGGGTCTCACTATGCAGCTGGGACTTGTAGTGATCCTCCTGTTTTCAGCCTTCCCAGAGCTGGGATTACAGGCGTGTACCACCACCCTTGGACTCAGTCTCTGGCTCAGTGCACCCTGGGGGTGGGGCCAGCAATCAAACCCTGGTCCCTGCACTTGCTAAAGCAGGTGCTTAGTCTGCTGAGCTATCTTGCTAGCCCCAGAAACACTGTATTTTTACACTTTAGTGTTATCCTCCAGTAAGTAACTTTCATAACAAGAATGGTTCTTTAATAATGAGAACAGTAATGATACACTCAGAGCATATATAAAGAATAATTTTGGGCCAGGGTGATAGCTCAGTAGAATAAGTGC
>NW_004524597.1:1187681-1201073 GCF_000260255.1 Octodon degus
CTTCCCTGGCAAGTGCAAGGGCCTGAGTTCGATACCTGGTTACACACACACACACACACACACACACACACACACACACAAACAGTAGGAACCCCAATATAATTTCATGGTATGGTAGACATGGCTATGTTAAAACTCTTTCATACTGATAGCACCTGGATAATTAATTCTACAGTTTTATACCATTTTAATTATTTCCAACATTTTTTTCTTTTTTTTCTTTTTTGGTGGAACCGGGGATTGAGCTCAGGCCCTTGCACTTGCCAGGGAATGCTTATTCCACTGAGCCATCTCCCCGGCCCCTTCCAACATTTTTTCTTGTTGCCAATTATTTTTACTCTTTTAACACTGTCATTTACTTGAACTCTTCTCTAATGCTTCAACATATATTTAAATGTAACAGAGTATTCAAATTATTTAATTCAGTATGTTAACCAAAGCTTGGACACACCATTTTTACTGAAAGCAATTACTTGCATTTTTAAACTATGCTTTTCATGGATCACTACATGCAAGTTAGTTTACTCGCTAGAGTCAATGTGCAAAGCTCATACTCAAGACACCTTGGAGGAACACATCTCAATTCTTTGTGAACTTGTATGAAAAGAAAACCTCACATCTGATACTTGTTTAAAATCACAATTTCCTAAGTCACATCCTGAATCCAAAGAATTCTTAGGAAAAGACATAAGAAAATTATAATTACCAGGTCCCCAATGATTCTCACTAGGTAAGTTTGAGAAAACAGTAACATTTAACTTGTTAGTTCAAGAAAGTCACACTTTAAACAAGAACTCAGAGTGGGGGCTGGTGAGATGGCTCAGTGGTCTAAAACACCTACTTAGAACAAGCTTAGCAAAGCACAGGGACCGCGGTTCAATCCCTCAGCACATATGCCAGCCAGCCCCGCCCCCTGGTGGGCTGAGCTGGCCACACACAAATAAATAAATAAATAAAATTTAAAAAAAAAAAAAAACCCACAATGATTTCCACCAAATACCTCACAAATATCTTTTAGCAATTGTAATATACCCAATGTAAATGGACAGAAACCTGGTTTCAATTTGCAAATGACAGCTAATCTCACCTAAGCTTTATAAAAAGCACAAATTTATATACCCCCAATTTGTTTCAACTTTCTAAAGACAGATTGAATAATTTGGAGTTTGGAGGATCAGTAATCTAATTGGAGTCAGCCAGGCCCAGATCCTTTCAAAATCTCAAAAGATCAGAGACAATAGCTCTAGAACTTTCTCAATAGGGAAAAACAAAATGGATAGGGTTTCAAGAGCTGGAATTATCCAGCTCAGTGCTGGAGTGCTTGCTTATCCCTAGTTTCAGACCCTAGCACTGCAAAACCAAAGTACCAGGTATGGTACAGAGACAGTTATACAAGCAAAATTACAACAAGTAGAAAGCTAACTAGAGATAAGAAAAGTGAATTAGCTAATATACAAACTGTCTCTTATACAAGAATGTATAAGAGAGGGTGGGGAAATAGCTCAGCAGCCTAAGTGCCTGCCTGGCAAGCACAAGGATCTGGGTTTGATCCCCGGTACCACATGCTGTGCTGTCCCTGGGTGCCAAACCAGCCACCCAAACTAGGCATGGTGACGCATGCCTATAATCCCAGCACAGGGGAGGCTAAGGCAGGAGGATCACTCCAAGTTTGAGCTGTGTGGTGAGAACTTGCACCAAATAGATAATTTTTTTTTTTTTTTTTTTTTAAAAAGAATATATAAGAAACTCCTAGATTACTTAAGTTCACTGGGAAGTACTATTTTGTGTGAATCAAGTTGGGCTGAGTATTTTGTAAAGTACACAATTGTACTGAGAACCATGATATTTTCGAATGCCACTGAAATTAAAACGTTCAAAGACCCCATTAAATTTTATGTTGATATAAACATAACTTGTTTTGGTAAGTAGCCACTGATCACTGGAAACACAGATGGACTCCTCAACCTTTTTATTTACTTCAAATAACGTGGTCCTAGAGCTCGATACACCTCTTCTTTGCCAGCAACAGAAGAATTACTTTTTTTCTTAATTTAATTAATGTCTCCATCGGCAATGATGGAGAAAACAGGAGGTAAGAGAAAAATTGACAACTTACCTTTTAAGCTGGTTCTGAATGAATCTTTTAAGGAAGGCTTTATTATTAAGTAAATACATATTCATAGGTTTTCAACTATGTAACTGTAATGATGTTTCTGAAAACAGAAGTGATTTTTTTCCCTAAAACAAGTAAGATGGTTTGGATTGAGAAGTTTTGGTCTATTGCAGCTAAGAGGGCATTTATCTGCCATATAATCTCTTCTATTGGTAGTGTTCTAGAGGTATTAATACAGTACCACTAATCTTCAAATCAGGTGCTAATTATAGACATTCTACTAAAATTTAAGCTCATTTACTTCAACTTAAGAGTTGATCAGGGCCGGGGAGATGGCTCAGTGGAATAAGTGCTTCCCTGGCAAGCACAAGGGCCTGAGTTCAATCCCCGGTTCCACAAAAAAAAAAAAAAAAAAGAGTTGATCAAACTTGTATGGGGCTGGTGAGATGGCTCAGTGGTCTAAAGCACCTACTTAAAACAAGCTTAGCAAGGCACAGGGACCGCGGTTCAATCCCCCAGCACCACATGCCAGCCAGCCCCGCCCCCTGATGGGCTGAGCTGGCCACACACACACACACACACACAAATAAATAAAAACAAACAAAAAAACTTGTATGGACATTGTACAATAACAAAATTACATGAGGCAAAATGAAAACAAGCATGTTCAGTGGTGCTGTAAAACAAAATGCCAGCTAATGCTTGCCAGGCAGGTGCTTATTCTACTGTGCTATCTCCCTAGCTCTTGTTCATCTGAATATTAAGGGAAGCATGATTTTGCAATGGACTTCTGGGCTACCTGAGTCTATGAAACTATAACAAGTATGATGAGATCTACAAAAAGCTATAGCTACAGAGTTTGGATAGACACTGAAACGGGTCTATGCTGACGGTTGCTGAGCTCAGCTAATAAAAATCTTCAAATTAAAAAAAAAGCTATATAGCTTTTTTTATAGCTACAGATAAAACAATTCTATCACCAGAACAAAATAAACTAATTATTTGGCAAAGTCATTTATTGTCTGACTTACTCAAAAATTTGACATAAAATGTCCACTTTCTTTCTACAAGAGGATGCTACATAAATGATTCTCTGGGTCACTTTGTTTGGGAGCACTTTGGAAAAACTAGAGACGTGAGCAATCAGAGATCCTCTGGTGACACAAATGATCAACTGTCTGCTAGGTCAGTTCTCACACACTATAAGCTTTGCACCAAATTATAGTCATCCGTACTATCTAACTGTGAAGGTCAGTTAATTAGCTTTTAACAATTTTTACTAATCAAAAGGAAAACTTTCTTAATTATTGAAACTGTCCTACCAATTTGATTTGAAACTGTCTCACTGCTATTTGTTTCTCAATAAAATTATGGAAAAGAAAAGAAAAAAGGAAAACTTTCTTAAGCACATATTTATGCCTCAATATTTTACCTGTTCCAGCATTGCTGTTTGCCTTTCCAGAGCGACACAAATATTTTCATTAATTTGCTCTGATGTTTTCATGTGCTTAACATTTTCTTTGTTTTCTGAACACATCTTCTTTTGATTGTGGCCTTGAGGAAATGAAAAGAGTACAGATAAAAATACTCCTTATAAAGAAGAAAATGATAAGAAGGACACTTTTAAACAAATGGAAAAGGTAAAATATGACAATAGCATTTTTGAGAAACTTTAATTGCATAAAAATATTCCCACAAACTGTTCTGTTACAAATACTGAAAACCAAAAACCTCTGAGATAAAGTTCTAGCATCAGATAAATTCCCTCTTCAATTTAAATTGGTATGTATATACCAAAAAAACCTCATTTACTTATACTTAAGGAGCCTACATTATTTTTATAAACAGTTGATCAGACAGTCTTTTTTTTTTTTTAAATTTTATTTATTTATGTGTGTGTGTGTGTGTGTGTGTGTGTGTGTGTGGCCAGCTCAGCCCACCAGGGGGCGGGCTGGCTGGCATGTGGTGCTGGGGGATTGAACCATGGTCCCGGGGCTTTGCTAAGCTTGTTCTAAGTAGGTGCTTTAGACCACTGAGCCATCTCACCAGCCCCATCAGACAGTCTTATTTTTCATATGTGAGCCTATTCATTTAAACAACTTTAAATTCATCTTACTGATTACTCTGACCCATACAAAAACAATTTTATGAAATCAGTATTCTCTATTTCATATCCAATATAAAAACTTTTACCTCTAATGACTTAGTTTTGTTATTTTAGTAACTTTGTAACACCAGAACTTGACTTTATAATAACTTGGTATATAGTCTCTCCACACAAATAAATTTATATTTATGGATATATTTGTCACTGAACATATGCTAGAGCCCATGTGGTAAGAAAAGGCTTAAATAGCTGGTCATGGTGGCACATACCTGTAATCCCAGCATGTGGGAGGCTGAGGCAGGAAGATCTCAACTTTAAAGCCAGTCTGGGCTACAAACCATATTTAATTCTGGCCTGAACTACATGAGATCCAGTCTCAAAAACAAACAAACAAACAAACAAACAAAGAAACAGCTTCATCAACAATTTAAAACAAAAGAAAAGGGAATGAACCTGTTCAAAGGAAAGGAATTACTGAGGTGAGGACAGAAGAGGGAGTAGGGGAAAGAGATGTGTCTATGTAAGTAGGATGGTTTGGATAACTGTACTGTGGATTTCTGCTGGCCTGTGGAAAGGAGCAGTTAATGCTTTTTTTGTATGTCTTTCCAAAATTTTTTTTTTAATCTCAATTTCTTATAACCTTTTTCTTTTTTTCCTTCTCCTAATTTTGCATGTATACATCTGGTAATTTGAACAACTAACTTGAAGCCAACACTATGCAATACAATAACTATGGTCCAATGTGCATTATTTTGTTTAGTGAAATTTTGTATCAGTTGTAATTTGTTTTAATGTTATTTTATACTCTTTAAAAAATACAAATGAAACAATAAAAACAAAAACCCACCCTCAAAAAAACTTTCAAATAACAAGATGTTTGAATGAATTAACTGCCATATACCTAACCTTTTCTGCACAGGAGGTGATTATTACCTTCTTTGTTAGAATAAATCACTTTTGATAAGACAAATGTTAAATTAAAATTAGGTTTGGCCTAAAACTTCCTGTATAGTGAAGTTTGGCCCAAATATTTTTCTGTACATAGTGTAATGCAGAAAATAGACCACCCTAAGACCCCACTTTTCTCTCCAACCGAATTTTCCATTGTCTTGGTTTTCTTTACTCATTACTCCTTGCTTCCCCTTGACCTTGAAATATGACAACACCTGCTAAACTACTGCTTCTTTAAAATTCTTCACCATTTGCTGCCGGCACAACTAAGACAAAGGTATAAAATCCCAACTTCCTCAATGTTCAGGGCTCAGAACTTAAGAGTCAGAATTTGGAGTGCTTACTGTCCTCTGAGCCAGTTAGCTTAACAAAGGTTGGTTCCCTCTTCTTCCCTAGAATGTGGCTCGTGTTTCCCACGCTACTGGTAAATCAAAAACTGCTATGAATAAGTAGCTCATGCTGTAATCCCAGAACTTGGGAAGCTGAGGCTGGATTGTTGCAAGGCTGAAACCAGCCTGCACTAAAAAGTGAGCTCAAGTCCAGCATGAACTGCATAGCAGTACTCTGACTAGCCAATCTGCATAGCAGTACTCTGACTAGCCAAATTTTTTTTTTTTTTTTTTTTTTTTTTTTCTGTAACATTTGGTTCCCTGATTGGTAACCAATGCTGGTCCCTTGAGCCAGAGGTCTGGAGCTGGAGAGTGGCCTCCAACCCATCTGACAAATACTTATGGTCAGCTCACTCAGTCCCCTTCCATCCAGATGCTCATCCATGAAACCCACACTCCTACCTGTATCCTGGAGGACGGCACCATCAGCCTGGCTGGCCAGCTCTGTGCTATCAACACTTCTCTACCACCAATCTTCCAAACTGCAAACAACATACCCCCTTCTCTTACTCAGAAAAGCCTCAAGCCCCTATCAGTCTCATTAGATCCATCTTCCAGACCCATCTGCCCACCTGTGACAGTTGCTCCCAACCCTCTTTAACACCTAAGGAGTGATGTAAAATCCTGACTGAGGCCAAAAAATATTATCAGGGTCTTGGCACTGGGGACCATGATTCAATGGACTGGACAAAAGAGGCAGTCCCTGACATGAGACTTTCATGATCACTGCAGGACAATCTTTCTTTTAGGTACTTGGGGGCCATCCTAAGGGAGTTCAGGTTGGTGTCAAAAAGCCGATCAGAGTAAAAAACGACCAGAGTGACTTAGAGGATGGAAGAGTCACCTGGAGACTTCTATGAACAAATCTGTGAGGCATCCCAAAACTTGACACCTTTTCACCAAGGGCCCAGAAAACCAGTAACATTCATAGCCATTACCCCCTACATTCAGCACAACCTCCAGAAACTTGAAGGATTCATTAGCATGAACACAATGCTTCAACTGCTTGAAGTTGCCACAAAGGTTCTTGCCAACCAAGACCAAGATAAGGCAGACAGAAAAATTAAACAGAAAGTCTCCTTGTAGTTACACTAAGAAGAGACCCTACTTGGAAACCGGGACTGCCATACAAGGTGGGAAACCAACATGGGACTTTCTCTTGCTTCCAAACCAATGTGCTTTTTGCAGACATTGAAAGAAGGAATGCCCCAACGGTGAGGGGCACATACTTAAAGAAGGTCTCCATCAATCTTGCCCCCAGTAACCCATGGCCAGTATGAGAGTTGGGACCAACAAATGACTTTTATGGTTAATACGGGAACAGATCGTTTGGTTGAGACCACCCAGATGGCACCTTTCACTGGCAAGAGGGTTACCATTGTGGGTGTGACCTGGTCCCAAGCAGCCTGCCCCTTCAGGTGGCCTTGATTCTAGTACCCAGGAGGACATGAGGTAATTTATGAATTTTTCTACCTGCCTGACTGCCCCATATACCTCTTAGGGAGAGATCTTCTAATCTAACTTGGAGCCCAAGTGACCTTCTCACCTGAGAGACCCATCAGTCTGATTCTCAATAACGAGGAATGTCTCATTCTGTCGGTGATAATTCCTTAAGAAGAATGGTGACTACATACCCCAGATCAAGGAGATGTTAACCCTCCAGGCTTGTGAGAAGCATACTCAGAGATATGAGCTAAAAAGTCTCCACTGGACTGTCCAAAACTCGGGCTCCAATCCTAGTGGAGCTCAAGCTAGGAACCAACCCTGTCAGGCTGAGGCAGTATGGATAGCCAGGGAGGTACAGATTGTAAGCTTGTAAACTGACTGGAGCAAGCAGGAATCCTGATAAAATGTCAGTCACTCTGGAATACCCGATACTGCTTGACAAGAAACTAACTGGTGGTTATCAACCAGTAAGGACCTCCAAGCAGTCAAAAACGCCACTGTAAACCCTGTACCTGGTGGGTCCAGGCCCCACCCTTTGATGAGCCTATGTTCACCCAAGGAAACCTGGTTCATCTGCCTAGACCTTGAAGATACCTTCTGCTTGAGCCTAGCTACTCAAAGTCAGCCTCTATTTGCTTTTCAACAGGAATATCCCAAAGTGAAATGAAAAACTCAGTTGAATTGGACTGAAGTCCTCCAGGGCTTTAAGAACTCCCCCACTTTGTGAGGGGAGGCCTTGGCTGCTGACCTGGCTTCTTCCCCAGGAGCCCAACTAAACTGTGTTTTGCTCCAGTATGTCGATTATCTCTTGCTGGCAACTGAAATAGAGCAGGATTGCTGGGAGAGACACAGACCCTCCTTTAGCTACTCCAGGACACAGGATACAATTTGTACTGGAAAAAGGGATGGCTATGTCACCCTTCTGTTCACTACTTGGGGTTTACTATAAGTAAGGACACCACTCTTTGGGGAGAGAATACAAACAGACCATTAGCTCTGTCCTGAGGCCAAATAACAAAAAAGAGACTATATGAGTTTCTAGGAATGGTTGGATTTTACAGAATCTGGATACTGGGGTTTGCAGAGAAAGCTAAGCCCCTAAACTGTCCTCACTGGGTTGGAAAAAACCCCTAAAATAGAAATCTGCCAAGAACCAGCCTTCAAAGAGATCAAATGGCTACTCCTCAGCACCCCTACACTGGAACTGGCTATTGAATGTAAGCCCAAGATTAGATTTAATCTTACATGAAAAGCACCATATGGTTTTACATGTCCAGACTCAAGACTGTGAGGCCCTGGCAGAGATCAGTGGCTGACCAATATAGACTATTAAACATCGTGGTGGCTGAATGGCCTTCTAGCTTCTGTGCCCTACTGGCTGCTGTCACTCTAATTAAGATGCAGCTAAACTGACTCTGGGATAACCCCCTTCAAGTAAAGGTCTTCCACTTGGTCATGAGTGCAAAACAATCACATACACAGATGTCTCTCAAATGCCAGAATAACTCACCATCAAGGATTACTCTGTAAGAAACACCAGGGTCACACCACCAGTAAATCTAAAACTGCTATAACAAATGAACTGTACCCTAATCTTACAAAATGTAACTGTCTCAAATCAAAAGTAACAAGGGCCAGGGAGAAGGCTCAGTGGAATAAGCGCTTCCCTGGCCTAAGTTCAATCCCTGGTTCCGCAAAAAAAAAGAAAAAAAAAGGGCTTCAAATCAAAAGGGACAAAGTGATCAAAACACACCCAAGCATGACAGATATAAACTTCAAGCAACCAGGCTGATTCTGTAACCTCACTTCTTGTTGACTACCAAAATAACTTATCCATGTGGTGGGAAGCTTTCTTCAACCATTTTGGTCCTCATTGCTTCCCAATTATAGGATTTCAAATAAAGCCAGTTAAGTCCTACAAAACTAGCTTTGTTGTAATTTTTCTTTAACAATATCTTGGGGCCAGGGAGATGGCTCAGTAGAATAAGTGCTTGCCTGGCAAGCTCAAGGGCCTGAGTTCAATCCCTGGTTCCAGGAAAAAAAAAAAAAAAAAAAAAAAAAAAATCTTTTACCCTCCCCACCAAGAACACTTCATGACCAAGACATTCTGAAATATTAATTTATCTTTTTCCTGCTTGTATGTATTCTACTTATTTGTATAGCTGAGATGTTAAAATCGCCTAAAGGAAAGTACTTTTTAATATCTCCAAAAGATATCCCATATATACTTACTGTTATTATCCTCAGTGTTGAGTAAGCACTGCTGCTTTGAGTCTACATTTTCACAGTCTGAAATGCTAGAGTGTTGGGTTCCACTGGATTCTTTAGTTTTCAAAGTGTTAGCAGCACAGTTGCTGGAACTAACTACATTCATCAAGTTAGGCATTTTTGCAGCCGGCACACAACATGAGTTTGAACTTAAAATGTCACTTTGCTTTTCATCATGTGACTCTGAATTGGAGTTTATTTCTAAACTGGAAGGTATCTTGTTGATTCCGTTGTCATCGAAGGGATTCTGAGCTACATCACTCAAAATAATGGGTGAATGACAAATAGATTTTAGATTAGAGTTCTGTTCATTTTGAAAAAAGGATGATGTTACATTTGCCTTATATTCAAAATGAGTTTCAGAAGTACTCCATTTCTCTTTTACGTCTTGTCTACAGAATTGGCTGGGAGAATCTACTGCTTTTCTTGGCTTCTTGAAAGAACATGTAAGTTGTTCACCAATATGTTCAAATCTTGTTTCTGAATCAACAACTTTTTCTACAGGTTTTATTAATTTCTGAGGGAATCCTATACTTTTTAGTAAAAATGCAGAATTTATCATAGAGTCCAATGAAGAATCAACACTTTCAGGATGTCTACATTCTCTAGTTATAACTTCAGTACTTGAATTCTGATTACCATTTGGAACATTATTCTCAACTGTTGTTTTCAGGACTTCAATAGTCTTCGACTTATTCAGGATCTCTGCTTGTTTCCGGCAACTTGTAGGCATTGTTTTTTTGGCTTTTAATATCCTCCGCTTACTTCTATCTGGACTTGCCATCTTTTATATCCTAGAATTTAAGATATCATATTTAAACATGTTTCTGCAGTGAATTAAAGTTATTCATTTACAAGACTAAAATAACAATGACTCTCTAGTTTAATTCTTTTTATTGGAAATAAATCACTTTTGCCTAACACTAAATACAAATACAGTGATACTTTTGTTTTCAAATGGCTCCAAACTCAACCACTACTTGGACAACAAAGTTTAAAGAAATCTGTTTGGTATTTATAACTTGGCTCAATAGTTGAACCAAACACCCAAATTCAAGAAGAACTGTATAGGGTCAAGAGTGAGTCAGGTGTTGCATTTCTCTGTGTACACAAAAGGGTGATGGGGGCTGGTGAGATGGCTCAGTGGTCTAAAGCACCTACTTAGAACAAGCTTAGCAAAGCAGAGGGACCGCGGTTCAATCCCCCAGCACCACATGCCAGCCAGCCCCGCCCCCTGGTGGGCTGAGCTGGCCACACACACACACACACATTAAAAAAAAAAAAAAAAAAAGGGTGATAGCCCAGGCCAAGTACCCCTCCTACCCAAACAACATATAGTATTTGTGTTAATGCATTAAAATGTTCATTATTGTACTTTTTTTTTTTTGCACTTTATGTAAAATGTCATAACCATAACTCCGAACAAAGTGTTATTCGCAGTAAAGCTAAACAGAAAACTGATAACCACAGTTCTGGAAAAAAGGTTTGATAAATGTAATTTTGGGGTCTCAGAACAAATAACTTGCTTTTCCATTATTTCTTACAGGAAAAATGTTGTTTTCAGACTTTTTGATGTTTGAACACAAATTTGAAACATAGATTGACAATCAAAGTATCATTGCAATTTTATTTTTTTTCTTACAAATGTAAACTATATAAATTCAAATTTTGTACTTGTGATAAACCTGTACTAGATACTAAAACTGACTATTTGCCCGGTTACATTTTGTTGTAGCACCCTAGTGCCATAGCCATTGACTTTAGATTTAATCATGTAAGTAATGTAAATAGGTCATAGTTTAGACAATCTATAAATTATGTGTGTATATAATGATCTTTCAAGGAAATATTAAATGTTCTACAAATAATGGCTCAATTTAATTTTTCCTAATATTCAAGTTTCCATAACGAACAGTGGTGTTACAGGAATTCCCAAATCACCATTAAAAAGTACTGAAATATACAGCAGAGTAACAGTTCAAATAAGCAAACCAACTCTTTCAAATAAATTAAAAACAATTTAATTTTTATTACATTTAAACTATTTATTTATTTACTTTTAGGGAAGGGTCTACTGGGTGTTCAGGGTCTGACTACTAGATCAGACTCGTAGTGATATGCCTGTTTACAGCTTTCCAAGTGCTGGGATTACAGGTGTGTGCCACCACACCCAGTCTCTCTCTTTTTTTTATATCTTAATTTCAATTTTGATATTCCATTTAACTTTTAACATTGACAAAACCTCAAGACAGGCATGGTGGCACACAGCTGTAACCCAAGCACTCAGGAGACTAAGGAAGGAAGAGTGCTATGAGGTTAAGGCTAATATGGGTTTCACAGTCAATTCACTGCCAGCCTAAAACTATATATAAATCAAGCTACAGTCACAAAACAAAACAAACCAACTCAATCCATATCAGTGAAAAGACAGGCAAAGAAAACATTTTATTGTTCATGCCTCAGTATCCCCATTGCTTTTGATCTGGACTGTTGGTAGTACACGGCTAAAAAGAAAGCAACACTGTCAGGTTCTAATCAAAGGCATGATGAAGACAAGCAAAATGAATTAGCATAAGGACTAGGGAGATAGCTCAGGGCATAAGCACCTGCCTGGCAAGTGCAAGGTCCGGAGTTCAAGTCCCAGTACTAAGGGGAAAAAAAAATCCAAATACAAAATGAAGTACTGTATACTGATACATAGTAGGTCAGTTACTTATCAAATTATAATGCAATTACTAAACTTAGGTCAATTAAATGTACCTTAGAAACTTTATTTAACTTGAAGTTTTTTCTTTCTTTTGCTACATTTTTTACTGTATCATTAGACCTAAAGTGAGTAATTTAGAAAAAAAGACAATAAATTAGATTTAGAAAACATGATACCTATCTATAAACAATACAAAACCCAGTAATATAGCATATTTTCATTAGTAGAGGCCTGATACAACAAAAGAATTCTATTTTGCCACTGACTGCAAAGTACATTGAATGCCTCTTCATTGAACCAATCTTTGTACTACTTTCAGTTAGGTATGGTAGAATATGTAATCCAGAACTCTTGGAGGCTCTGGAAGGAATGAGCTCAGATTTGAGTCTATGCTGGGCAAACTAGTGACTGAAACTGCCTCATATTTTAAAAATATGGACTGGGAAGATAGCTCAGTAGAATAAGTGCATGCTTGCAAGCACAGGATCCTGAGTTCAATCCCCAGTATGGCAAAAAATAAATACAAAATAAATAAAAAGAAACCCTAGTATGGTGAGGCATACCTGTAAGCTCAGCAGTTGGGAACATCAGACAGGAGAATCTATGTGTTTCAGGTCAGCATGGGCTACATAGTGAGTCCAAGGCTAGTATAGACCACAGTGAAACCCTCAGCAGATTAAAGTGCCTGCTTAAGCAGATGCAGGAACTGGGATTCCATCTGGAGTGCCATGCTGGTGCTGGTCCTGCCCCCAGGGTGCACTGAGAGGATGACTGACACTGGGCACGACTGAGACTGGCATGGTGATGTGTCTGTAACCCCAGCTCTCAGGAGGCTGAGGAGGCTGAAAACAGGAGGATTACTACAAGTCCAAGCTGTGTAGTGAGACCCTATAGATCCTGTACTAAATACGTAAAAAAAAAAAAATTTAAAAACAGGGCCCGGGAAATAGCTCAGTAAAATAAGCGCCTGCCTGGCAAGTGCAAGGGCCTGAGTTCAATCCCTGGTTCTGCCAAAACAAACAAACAAACAAAAACAGAACTGCACTAAGTCAAATAAACAATGAAATCAAATTTTAAAAAGTTCTGGCTAGGGCTGGTGAGATGGCTCAGTGGTCTAAAGCACCTACTTAGAACAAGCTTAGCAAAGCCCAGGGACCGCGGTTCAATCCCACAGCACCACATGCCAGCCAGCCCGCCCCCTGGTGGGCTGAGCTGGCCACACACACACAAATAAATAAATAAATAAATAATAAAAAAGTTCTGGCTAGAGATCTAGTTTTGGTGCTAAGTGGGTTCATCCTTAGTATTCAACAAACCTGCTATGAAAATATTCCTAACTTAGCGGCAGAAGAGATGGTTTAGTAGAATAAGTGCTTGCAGGGGGCCAGGGAGATGGCTCAGTAGGATAAGC
>NW_004524597.1:1201194-1206560 GCF_000260255.1 Octodon degus
AAAAAAAAAAAAAAAAGGAAAAAGGAAAAAGAAAAAAGAAAATGTACCTTTAAAGCCTTAGAAATCTCAGACCCAGCCCAGTGACATTTCCGACATGAAAAAGAAGTTTTTATTTTGACTAGAAATTCATGAATGAACTCTATCCTTGTTTGAAATATAACTGGAAATTTTTCATTTACTCTTAGTTTCACGAATTTCAAAAGGTCTCTACTCACATATAGATGCCAACCACCAAAGACCATATCCTTTTCACAATTCAAAGCAGAAAAACACTGGGTCCCAGATAGGAGTATCTGGCCCCCTTCAGTAATCTTCCTGGCCTTCAATAAGCCTTTTCTTCTATGTTGAACAGTTTCTGCTTTTCCTGAGATAACCTCTTGTCCCTGTCTGCATTGTTTTCAAAGAAGGTGGAACTTTCTTGGCCAATCATGTACCTCTAACTTGTCTTAGCTATATGCGAAGAAGATGATAAAATTCAGTGTAATGTTCTGTCCAATAACTAATGGCAAACGCTCTGTTCTTGCACCTCCCACTTGATTGTAAATTTATTAAAAATCCTGCTGAGAGTTTGGTGGTACTTGGCTATTCAGTGACAGACCTCAGCCAAGCCCAGTGGCATGAATAAAGCTGTATACCTGTCTCTAAAACCCCAGGTGCTGCTTCCTTTGTTGTTTAGGTCTGCTGCAGCACTTATTGGGAGTGGTAAACACCTTCTAGGAGCTGTAACACTGCTACAACAAATGAGGTTACCAGACAGTAACTACATATCCCCAGAAATGACTATGAACCACAGACAGGTCCTACTAAACCCATACTAAACACATCACCAATCACCAAATATCAGTGTTACAGCAAAGACAGCTTTACCTGAGGCAATCATGAGCAGTACTCCAAGAAGTGGAAGGAAGCAAGTTTTAATAAGCCATCCAGCCCAGAAAAGTTAAGGTCTCCAATTTCTAAGCTCTCAGCCTTGGGGTAGGTGGAGTTTTATACCTTTGTTTTAGTTGGATGGGCATCAGAAGCAAGCTCACTAAAGAAGCAGAGCTGATATTATTTATGTAAGTTTAGCAGGTGTTAACTGGGGTTACATGGGGGGTGTTAGGGTACAGGACGCAGAGAGGCTGCTGAAGTCTGTGGTTAAAAGACAGCAAAAACAGACTGTTGGAACAAGTAGAACAGAATTATAGACAGCAGCTAAAGCTGGAAATCGGTCACATGTGTGAGGATAAGAAATGGTCAAAGTGCCTAAAGCAATCAAACTACCTCAGTCCTGAGAAAAACATCTTGCCTGAGACAATTCCTGTCAGTCACTAGACAACCCTTTGAGTGTGATACTAATTTTGTTAAAAGTATAAATAAATGCCCCTACAGTGGTTGTTGTTCAGGTCCTCTTCTCTCAGCAGGAGAAGGTTTCTTTTACCTCGGCTTTTGTCTTATCTATACTTCTTTCTTCACCTGCTCGCTGTTTTTCAGTGGGACCATGGATGTAGCAACTGGCACCAGAACAGGGATACCCAGTGAAAAAAATTTGTGGGTGATGGGATGCTTCTTCATTTGAACACAACAGGGGAGAGAAGCGTATTGGGTAAGGAAGACATCCAGCACAGGAGTGCACGGATATCAGCAGATCAGGTATACAAAAACTTGAAGCAGGGGGTCTGGCCCTAGCTCAGGCCTTTAAGTGGCTGCTTCCAAAAACCTGTCAGCCTCAGGTTGCTGGAGTTCGAACCTCACACCTCTCCAGCTGGCCAAAAGTGCCCTGAAGGCATTCGAGGAACAAAAAAAAAAAAAAAAAAAAAAAAAAAGAAAAGCCTTATTCCAAAAACTTGAAGCAAAAGATTAAAAAGGACTTAGGGGGCTGGTGAGATGGCTCAGTGGTCTAAAGCACCTACTTAGAACAAGCTTAGCAAAGCACAGGGACCGCGGTTCAATCCCCCAGCACCACATGCCAGCCAGCCCCGCCCCCTGCTGGGCTGAGCTGGCCACACACACACACACACACACACACACACACACACAGCGATAAATAAATAAAATTAAAAAAAAAAGGACTTAGGAACAAAAAAAGATATAGGCATGGGGGGCTGGGAAGATGGCTCAGTAAAATAAGCGCTTCCCTGGCAAGCACAAGGGCCCGAGTTCAATCCCTGGTTCCAACAAATAAATAAATAGACAAACAAACAAATAAATAAAATCAAGTGATGGGGCCGGTGAGATAGCTCAGCAGACTAAGCACCTGCTTAGGCAAGCACAGGGACTGGGATTTGATCCCTGGCACTACATGCTGTGCTGACCCCACCCCAGATGCACTGAACCGACCACAGAGACTGGGCATGGTGGCACACACCTGCAATCCCAGCACCAGACAGGCTGAAAACAGGAGGATCACAAGGCCGAGCTGTGTGGTGAGACCCTACATCAAATACATAAAAATTAAATAAAGTAAAATAAAGTGATAAGCAGTAAAAGGAGGGCAAAGCAGTAGTCCCACCAATAGCACTTGAACCCTCAGGCTTTGCTCAATTAGATAAAAAAGCTAGATGGGTAGCAGAGGGAGGATTTGCAATATGCCTATCCTGTTACTAAAGTTCAAGCTCTTGGGACGGCCTGATAGCTCAATGGACTAAAGCATCTGCTTAGACAGAGCACAGTGGCTGGGATTCAATCCCTGGCATGCTATGCTGGCTCACCCACGGGGTGGGATGACAGGGCAATTGAGACTGGGCGAGGTGGTGCATACCTGTAATCCCAGAGCTTGGAATGTTGAAAACAGGAGAATCACTACGAATCTGATCTGTGTATTGAGACCCTGCAGACCCTGTCCTAAATACACAAAAAATAAAGTTCAAGCTCTTAATGGTCCAAGACAAACTAAATGTCTTCGAGTCTGTGCAAATATCAACTCCTCATATGTGCAAGGGGCTGCCCTTACAGCAGCTATCACTCAGGTTATTCACTCAGGTGAGAGGAAAGGAAGAAAAAAAAGGCTCTTTGTTCCCATTGTGAGGATGAGGAACACTTTATCCCAAAGTGCTCTGCTGCACTTGAAGCACAGATATTAACTGTATTTTCAACAAAGACTTCTGCTCATTATACCAAGTGTTGACAAGGGTTCCACTGGAAAAATGAGTGTAAATCTAAAATGGATGTGGAAGACTGACCTATTCAGGGAAACTTTTAATTGGAGCCTGCCTCAGCAGCATCAAACATTAGGGGTGCAGACCAGGTGCAGGGAGGGTCCCATGCTCTGGTCCTAGGAGGATTCAACTGGGATTTCTCAGTGCCCGTATGTCTGTGTACCCTGCCCATCCACAGCTGCTGGTGAGCACCATCAACCAGAAGGACTGGGTGCCTAGGGACAAATAGGTGGGACATGACTGCAGCATATTTGTTATGGGCATGGAAAGTTTACACGCACAAACAGCACCTGTGCTCAGAATACAGGCAGCAAAGTGATATCCAGTGACCATAGCAGAAGTCGCAACCGATACACCCAGTGCTTGGGGTCAGCTCACAAAAAGCCCTGCCTACAGAAGCAATGACTGCTACATCTCCTGAAAAGGGGAAGGTGCAGGTGACGGAGCTCATACCCAACAGTAAGGCAGCTCAACAAGCCACTGCTAACAGCTTGTCCAGCACCAAAGTGATGGTAAGGAAGCTGTACCCTGTGAAGGACCACTGGGGCAACTCTCCTTGAAAAAAAGCTGTGCCTGACCTCATTTGATATGTACAGAGTGAGCAAGGATTTTTCCTTATCCCTTCAACTGGCTTTAAGCAGTGGGAATCAGTCTAGCTGAGGTGCTGGTGGCAGTCATGTAGTCTTTGAAGTTGGCATGCGTGTTTCCCTGGTAAACCCCACCTGCTGCTGTTTAATATGAGCCAGGTCAAGATGGGACAAAGAGCTCCATGCTGTTGGCTGGAATCAAGATTCAAGACAGAGGCTGTAACTTCCTGGAGCTTGAAAGAGTACAAATCAGAGCTGAAGCACCAGAACCCAAAACACTGGATACTATCTCAGTTGTGTAATGCAGACTACTCTGCACATTGCAGAAGTAAATACAGGCCTCCTACCTAACCCAGCTCACAGTAGTCATCTACTTCCTGCCATTCTAGGTCATTCATACTCAAGCCACTCCTCCTTTAAGACTGAATAAAACCCGGATTTGGCCCTAGGTCTCAGCCCTTGTTCCAGATAGCCATCACCATGGCTGAACTAAGGACCCCTTGACTCCCCATAACTATAAATATGCCTTAGTGTCTTTATTCTTGCTGTGGGTTGCACTGAAATTGGTAGATTGAATAAACTTGATGGGATTTCCAGTAACTTATCCATGGGATTACAAATATAAATTTCCTGGATGGAGACAAGGACCAGAAAGAGCTGTCTATAGCAGCTAGAGGCAGGAGCCCAAATATGAAAAGGAAATCAAAGTTTTGATTCAATTTACTTAATTCTTTTTTTTTTTTTTTTCAGAATCGGAGATTGAGCTGAAGCTCTTGCACTTGCCAGGCAAGCACTTACTCTACTGAGCTATCTCCCCAGCCCCCAATTTACTTAAAACACTGCTCAAATCACCCTAGACTTTCCCATTGCTCAATTGGCAATTTGTCTCTTGACAAAAACTTAAAAATTATACATAAGGGGATCAAAGGATTGTGGGTCTTATGACACCACTTAAATTCATAGATGGACTTGATTATTTAAAGGAACAAATGTGGATAGGCTCTGCGTGTGGCAGATGCAGGTCTGTGGTAACAAAGGAGCTAAATTTCTGACCTCGAGGGATGCAAAAGCCATTCTAGATACCACTCACTTTACATCTTCTCACATATACCAATCTATGGGGTCATGACGTATTACAACACTTTGTAACATTAACTGAGTCACAGGTTGAAACTTCTTCCTCAGGGAACAGAGAGTCCTTTTCTTTCTCTTCATTACAATTGGCACACACACCGAAGAACCTTTATATTTTCCCCTCAAAGAGAAAATTAAAAGACCTTTAAAAAAAAAGAATTCCTCTTCATCCTTCAGATAAAAAATGTTTTGCCCTCAGTTGAAAAAGTCATATTTTCTAAGATTTACAATAATTGGGATGTTTGAAAAAGGATTACTTAGGGCCGGGGAGATGGCTCAGTAGGATAAGCGCTTGACTGGTAAACGCAAGGATCTGAGTTCAATCCCCGGTTCCGCAAAAAGAAAGATTACTTAAAAGAACATAATTCCCATAAAGAGAAACTTTGTCCCTTATCTCAAAAAATGTCTTCTCACCCTGACTAACTATATATACTGATATCTGTGAACTAAGCTACTGCACTGCAGATGGTAATTTGTAATAATGGTTTCATGTTGGGAGTGCCTGTCA
>NW_004524597.1:1207600-1212661 GCF_000260255.1 Octodon degus
GTTTGTAAATAGGATCACAAGTCCGCATCTTGTACAGCAATTAACCACTAAGAAGAATATATGCAGTGTATTATTTGTTGAAACTGTACTTCCAATTTGATTTGAAACTGTCTCATTGCTATCCGCTTATCAATAAAACTTTGAAAAAAAATGTCTACTTCAGTGATAACTTTGATCTTCTAGAGTTATAGTAAAAAATTTTGTCATTTTCGATTATACAGCCAATAAAAACTGTCTTGCTTTACATTTACAGTCTTAACACATACAGGATATAATACTGATTTTAAAAGTTTTATGGATCCTTGGTGTTCTCTTGATTCCAAATAAGGTTGATTGCCTGTTTTACACTCCTAAACTTACTTAGTATAGAAAAGCTTTGGCATTTTACAAACAGGTGTGAAGATTTGCAGTGTGATTTGAGACTATTTCGTTTAAATTAGCTTAATTTTAACATTCCATTTAAATAATGGCAGGCCTCCATAGGGGTGAAAATTATGACAACTTCATGTTTGGGTCACATTATCGAACAAAGATATATTATACCCCCAAAATATTCAGATTAATCCAACTGATTTCCAGATTTGACTTGGTGATATTAACTGGCTGCCCAACTCAACATACACCCAACTTAGGTCCTTTGGCAGTCTTGAGCACTTTTTGAGAAGCTCTGGTTGTGAGGTGCAAACTCTAACTGTTCCTTTTTCTTCAGTTCAACAACAGTGGTTATGACAATTTTCATCCTCTTGGCAATCTACAGTGGCAAACTTCTCTGATACTATTGTCATTATCCTTCAGACAAATTACTTCAATTTGCTTGTTTTCACAGATGAATCATCTTAGGGTAGAGGAAGCTATGTGATGGCTTGCTCTTACAAAATATAGGATGCAAATTTTTCACTGATGAAAATTCAGTTATAAAACTAAAAGGTACAATGTTCCCACCTCACTTGGCAGTGTATACTATTAGACTACAATCAGGTACAGAAAGGGAAAAAACCCAAAAAAAACAAAAAACCTTATTCGGGGTCAAGGATATGCTTGTGTTTTGCTAGAACATGCTGTCTGGCTGTATCATAAATTCAGATCTGGAAAAGTTGAAAAGATGAGGCTGGATCCCAACTAGGGCCTACTTAGGGGAATGAACTAGAATGCCCAGAACATAAGCAAAATGGGAATCACATGTCTGAGTAGGTGAGAGAGAATATAGAGATAACTGAGGTAAAAGTTACCACTATTCTTAGGATTAATGAAGGTATGTTTATTACAGACAAAAGATTGTATTCTTTCCAAATTCTTAGTCTAAGAGATCTCTGCTGATACACAAAATCTGACTAGTCTATTCATAATTGTAAACGTCTAAAACCATCATAGCTATAATAATTCAATTTGGTCAAAAACATAATTGAGGGCAGTCTGATTTTCAAGGTATTTTGTTCTGTGTACTTATTTGTCTATTCCATGAACAGCTGTTCCTTTTTTACTTGAGCTCAACAACTGTTTTATTTTCCTTTTGTCTTTTGCATTTTTGGGCAATTTGTTCATAATACAATTTTGGTTATACACCTAAAAGCACACTTCTACTTAGATTACCAGTTAGAGGCCAGGGAAATAGCTCAATTAAGTGTCGACCTGGAAAATCCAAGGTCCTGAGTTCAATCCCTGGTACAAAAACCAAAATGAAACAAAACAAAAACTAACCAAACAAAAAAACCCTACATGATAGATTACCAGTTAGTCGGATATCAAAACTGGTCTTCCCATACCACATCAAAAAATTAAGATAATTGACAGAAATCCCTTAAGGTAGGTAGCGATTACCAGACAGGACTCCAACTGGTGAATAGAGGTGTGGCCAACCTTTGTTCATTAATAAGGAGCCCCCGATGAACTCCACAGTCATATGGGAGATACACCTAGTAATATGGTCATGATCAAAGAGTAAAGTTTTCTAGAAAAAAAAAATACATTAAGGTAGTCTCACAAATGTAGTTTGTATAAATTAAGAAACAAGTTTTCAATTGAGTATGACAATTCATTATTCTTAATCTTATGGTGTATTAAATGTACTCATTCAATTGTTTATAGTGATAAGACTTTTCTTTCAGAGTCAGACCTCTGCTTTTAACAACAACAACAAAAAGAATGTGACGTATATCCCATTAAACAAATTGGGTAAAAGTTTCTTATGCATTAGAGATGATTTTTAAAAATGATTGTTATCAAAATGAATGTTTAATGCTTATTTTAAAAATATCATCATGACTGTCATGCTGCAATGTTATTTATGGCTTTGATTTCTAAATTTCTGTGTAAAATATGTAATTGTTGTCTGTTAACATTCTATATGAATTTAATATAGAATTTCCATGGCTGTTAGAAAATAACAGTTTCATCTTATGTTCTAAGTTGTTTGACATTTAGAAGAGATAGTAATATTAAGCTTACTGCTTCCATTACAATGTAATGTCATTATCTCCTCTGCATGTTCAACTGAGGTTTGGAGATGAAAATTTTAAAGATAGACAGGGCAAGAACATAGCCAATATTTTGGCCCTAGCACCTCGAGGTCAATGGGGTCCCAGAACATAAGGGAATCTTTGCTGTGACATCATATAACTTGGCTGAGTCCCTGATTTTCTGATTAAGGAAATTATGAGACCACAGACACAAGTAATTCTACGATGTAGAGTGTGCTTAAGGAGAATAACGAGGAGAGAAATAAATCTCCCATTTTCATAGCAACATTGCTATATTGCCCATTGTCTATATTTCTTCATCCTTTCACCATTTTCCCCCAGGACTATCAAGAGCTGTGTGACACACAGCACTGAGCAAGAACAAAATATTACCTATCAGGTGGGGTTTGGAGCTGAACCCTTGGAGAGAGGAGGTGATCCACGCAGGTGTATTTTTTTATGTCACCAGTAGCAATTCTATTTTCAGGTAACAGAGAGGTAAGTAGGAATCAAAGTAAAGATACAAATCATAAGCAACCAAAAGTTACATATCTTTAAAGTCTTAGAAAAACACCCAACCATCCAACCAATAATGTGATCATCACTATAATTATGTTCAGTGCCTTCAATATCAAGCCTTTAAAAAACAAATACCACATTGTCTTACTCTATTTTTTGTTGTAACAATATCAGACTCTCCCAGTAACAAAGACTTATTTTGGCTCACAACTTTAATCCAAGCTTTAGGAACCATATAGCTAGGAGGGCCCCAAAGTGATGCAGGGACAAGGCAACACATGAGAAAACTTGACAGAACTGGTTTTTAGCAGAATAATCTCAAACTAAACTATTAACCTATTAATCATGAGTGGCTTAATTCACGAAGGTAGTGGCTTAGTTCACGAAGGTAGAGCCCTAATCACCTCTTAAAGGTCTTACCTGCTCTCAGGCCTTATTATTTTATACCGAGGATTAAATTTCTATATGACATTTAAGGGGACTGATTATATTCAAACTACATCTATACATAAAATATGATGTGTACACACAGTTTTGTATATATTATTGTGTTTTTAAAATATAGGTTCCTGGGCCAGCAAGATAGCTCAGTGGAATAAGTGCCTGCTTAGGCAAGCACAGGGAGCAGAGTTCAATCTCCAGCACCACATGCCGCGCTGACCCTGTAGCAGGTAAGCTGAGGTACTAGATCTTGTACCAATTACATTTAAAAAATAAAATAAAATAAAATGCAGAGGGCCGGGGAGATGGCTCCATGGAATAAGCGCTTCACTGGCAAGCGCAAAGGCCTGAGTTCAATCCCCAGTTCTGAAAAAAAAAAAAAAAAAAAAAAAGCAAACAAAACCAAATAATAAAATGCAGGTTCCTAAGATGTAGTCCAAGTTAGCCTGGAACTCACTATGTAGCCTAGGGTGGGTAGCTCTGAACAGACAATATTATAGCTTCAGGATCCCAAGTTCTAAGATAACAGGTGGGTATCATACTTGATTTCAATAAGATATATTTTAAACATCACACAGCTCACACTTTTACAGTGCACAATTCAATAGATTTTACTATATTCAGATTTTTTAAAAAATTAAATCTTTTATTTATTTATTTGGTACAGGGTCTCACTACGCAGGTCAGACTCACAGTAACCCTGTCTCAGCCTCCCCAGTGCTGGGATTACAGGCATGTACCATTACGCCTGGTTTCAGTGGCCAGCACACTCAGGGTTCTGGGGCCAGCATGATATGTAGCACCGGGAATTGAACTCCCCGGGTCCCTGTGCTTACCTAAGCAGGCACTTAGACCACTAAGCTATCTCCCCAGCGCCATATTCAGATTTAAGCAACATCACTACATCAACTTTGCAATATATTCAGACTAAATATGGAGTTCAACAACAGCCACACCTGCATTCTTACCCATACCCAAAGCCCTATATCACCACTATTTTATTCCTATACAATTTCCCTGTTCTGGACAAAAATAACACAATAATGAAGTTCCCTCTGTATTAATCCTTACACAGTATAAGTAATACTTACATAAAATGACAACTATTTAGTTATTTCCCTGTCCTACTTACAAGGAAAGTCTCTTTGATAACCAATCTACTTTTGAGTTCCTTACTTTCGCTTTTTTCAACTTTTCTCTATTAAATCAACCTCTTCTAGTCACAGACACAGTCTACCTTATGCAATGAACTGTTGGGCATTCTAGAATTGAAAATTGTTGGGCATGGTGGCAAATACCTGTAATCTCAGCATTCAGGATCCTGAGTTCAAAGCTACATTGGACTACACAGTGGGCTCACTATTGGCCTAGAATACAAAGAGAGAGAAGAGGAGAGGGAAGAAAAGATAGAAAGGGAAACAAAGAGAAAAGAAATTATGAGTTTTAAATTGGCTGGGCATGATGGTCTAAGCCTTTAATCCCAGAATTCTGAAAGGCTCAGGCAGGAGAACTATGAGTTTGAGTTCTATCTAGGCAACTTCATAAGAATTTGTCTCGATATTGAACTCGAGTTGGAAGAGGCGAGTCCGGTCTCAAAATGGAGGTAAAACCGCCGCCCGGTCGCCCCCAGCCCGACTCCGGCCGT
>NW_004524597.1:1214151-1223844 GCF_000260255.1 Octodon degus
AAAAAAAAAAAAAAAAAAAAAAGAATTTGTCTCAAAAATTTTCTTTTCCTTGTTCTAGACATTCTGCATCAGAATTATGCTGTATATAATCTTTTGCAAATGTTTTCTTAGCATGCTATCATGTTTTCAAAATTCATCCTGATGGAAGCACACTGCAATACTTCGTTCCTTTTTATTTTTTTCAGTAATGAGAATTGAATCTAGACCTTCATGCAGGTAAGTACTCTACATATAAGCTACATCCCTAGCTCATTTTAAAATTTTGAAAGGGTATCATTAAAGTTCCACAGGCTAGCCTTGAATTTGTGATCTTCCTCCCTCAGGCTCCTGAGTATCTAGGATTAAAAATGTACATCACTATACCCACATGTCATTCCTCTTCATTCTACCATATGGCTATGCCACTTATACCTATACTGGTAGGTATTTGGGATTTTTCGACTTTTTTACTAATGTGAATAGCACTACAAAGTTTCATATACACGGTTTTGTGTGGGCATATTTTTTCATTTGTGTGTGTCTGTGTATGCAAGTGTCTAGTGATGGAACTGTTGTAACAAAAGTCAGAATTCTAAGGCCCAAGTTTTTCATCATGCTTCTACTTCCTGTCTTGGGGAATAAGGCCCCATAATTCCTCCCAACAGGAAATGTTCTTCCATTGGAACCACAAAATGTTCCAATTAATTTCTGTCTCTGTAACCTCAGAACATAACACCTTCAAATTTCTATTTCAGAAAACTCCATTTCACTCAACCTCAGCCCAAACAATTTAAACTAGAATATAAAACCTCCTGTAGAGTTCAAACCCTGGTTCCGCAAAAAAAACAAACAAAAACAAAAACAAAACCCTCCTGTGCCAAGAATCTGGAACCCAAATTTCTTCTGGGTCAGCCAACTATATAGACCTTGGTTTTCTTTACCTCTTTGAGTGCCCATTAAGTTTCTTGCAACAGCAGAAGACTGTAATTCCTACAACAGTATGACATTTGTATATTTAACCTTGAGAAACAGAAAATTTTCCTACGTGTTTTGACCAATTTGCACTAACAAGGACAGATACCTCATCAATCAAATTTATCTCTTGCAAGTATATTCATTTTGCTTAGAGTGATACGAGGGTTCACTTTCATTTTGATCTACATTTCTCTAAGGACTAATATGAATCAGCTTCCTGTTATTGTCATAAAATACCTCACATAAACAATAGAAGAAGTTGACTCTGGCTCATGGATTCAGCCATTGTTTTCAGGCAATTCTGTTGTAGAATGCATCATCTCAAGGAGTGGCAGACCACACCCTTTCATGGTGGAGCTGACACAAAGATAAAGACAGAAGAGACTCAGTCCCAATCCTTAAAGGAAACTATCCAATGAGTAAATTTTGTTCCACCAGGCCCCACCTGCTAAGGCTTTTCCATCTATTACAGGCATGTGAAAAAGCCTTTAACATCTGAACCAATAATGAACACTTAAGATCTAAACTGCAATATGGGGGCCAGGGAGATAGCTCAGTAGAATAAGCGCTTGTCTGGCAAGTGCAAGGGCCCGAGTTCAATCCCCGGTTCCGCCAAAGAAAAAAGTAAACTGCAATATGTTTCGAGCATCTTTTGATGTACTTCTTTGTAATTTGTATATATCTCTTACATAAATGTCTATTCAAATCCTTTCCCTACTTAACTGTATTTGCCTTTTTATTAGACTTGTAAGAGTTCCTTACATAAATCACTTATCAGGTGTTTCACAAACTTTTCCTCCTTCTGTTATCTTTAAAATTCTTTGCTCTTATGATTTCACAAACAAGTCTTAAATTTTGATAATTCAACTTATTTTTCATGTTGCCTATGTTTTGGTGTAATAACTAAGAAATCAACTGCTCAGTCAGCATTTTTCTCTATTCTGAAGGTTTTAATCATCTTAGATCTTATGTGGACAGCTTTTGTCTCATTTTTTGAGTCAAGGTCTTGCTAGATAAGCCAAGCTGGACTCAAACTCATTATTCTGCTTTCGCCTTACTAGTACTGGGATTTCAGAAGTGCACCATCCTCCTGGCTCTTATGTGTAGGGCTGAGGAAGCACCTCCTTATAAAGGCCCTGGGTTCAGTTCCCAGTACCACAATCACACAAAAAACAACAAAGGAAGAAGGTAGGAAGACAGGAAAGGAAGGCCGGCAAAGTAAAACAAGTCAAGCCAAAGACACACAAAATGAATCTTTGATAAATGGTATTAGAAAAATTAATGTAGGGACTGGAGAGATGGCTCAGTGGAATAAGTGCTTCCCTGGCAAGTGCAAGGATCTGAGTTCAATCCCCAGTTCTGAAAAAAAAAAAAAAAATAATAATAATAATAATAGGAGGTTTAGCTACTTATCTCATAAATAGGCAGCTAGCAAGGGACAGGGCTTAAGAGTTCACATGGTTAACCTTACAAAGAAAATAGCATCTACACAGGGCTTGAGCCATATAGATTGCAAAACTCAGGAATGTAACAGTAAACAGGGAAAATGACAGGAGTCAGGATAAAATCTTGCAGTTAGGTCTCTCTCAGTCAAATTTCTTAAGCAGAATGGAATGCACTGAATAAGCAAACACCCCCTACATTTGGGCTGGGTTTCGAGAAATTTAGAAACACTGAGTAGTTTTCTTTTAAACTCTATACTAGAAAGCTTAGCCCTAGAGCTGTCCAAATAACTCAGCAGATTAAAGCACCTGCAAGCAAGCAAAGGGACCAGGGGTTCAATCTCTGGGCCTGCCATGCCAGCCCCACCCCCAGGATGTGCTGAGATGGCAACTGAGATTGGGCATGGTGGCATGTGCCTGTAATCCCAGCACTTGGGAGGCTGTGAACAGGAGAAACAATATGAATCCGATCTAATAGTGAGACCCTGGACACGCTGCAGACCCTCCCCAAAAATAAAAATAAAGAAAGCTTAGCCTTAAATGGTTTATTTTAAACCCATGAGACACCTGTGATAGGTGGCCACTGGACGATGAGAATATCTTGCTCTGCTGATCTACGAAAGAACCCAGATAAAGAGCCCATTTGACAGCTTTTCTTCTCCAGGACCCCTCCAAACTGTCACGGGCTTTCTCTTTAGGTTCTAATAAGCATTCTTCTTGCATGCTTCCTAGCTCACAATTACCTTCTTTGAATTTATGAGACTCCAGACCACTTTGGTAACATTAACATCCACAACCAAAATAAATATGGTTCTCATCCATATAATATATTTAAATCAACTAGGACCTATTCAAAACTAACATAACAGCTGATATTTTAAAAACCACTAAAAGAAAGGAGGAAATACTTCATGGTAGAAGTTTGGGCAATGACTGTTTTGAGGACTGACTCCAAAGCACGAGCAATAAAAAACAAGAACAGACAATGAACTGCATCAAATACAAAGTTTAAAGAAAGAAAGCAAAGCAAAAGCGAAGTTGTCAAACTGGAGTTTCCTTTGATCATGTCCTTATTCAGAATACTGTGATGTGTATGCCATGTACGAAAGCATTAGAATCAATCAACAGAGTAAAGAGACTGGCTGTGGAGTGGGAGAAAATATTCGCCAACTATATACACTGAAACTTTGGTTTGTAAGAATTCATTCTGCTCATAATCCAAAGCACTTGGCTATCAAAGCAGTAAGAGTAAATGAAGTGTGAGAGAGAGCCAGCTGTGATCATGTGATATTCAGCATGATGTACTAGTCCAACATTGACTACGTACATGGCATACACATCACAGTATTCTGAATAAGGACATGATCAAAGGAAACTCCAGTTTGACAACTTCGCTTTTGCTTTGCTTTCTTTCTTTAAGCTTTGTATTTGATGCAGTTCATTGTCTGTTCTTGTTTTTATTGCTCGTGGTTTGGAGTCAGTCCTCAAAACAGTCATTGCCCAAACTTCTACCATGAAGTATTTCCTGCTTTCTTTTAGTGGTTTTTAAAATATCAGCTGTTATGTTAGTTTTAAATAGATCCACAGTTGGCAAGAGATCATTTGTATATCAAGTAAAAATTTCTTTTTAGTTTTTAGACTTTTTTAATGCACTTGTACAGAGTCTCACTACACAGCTCAGACTCCTTGTGATCCTCCTGTTTTCAGCCTCCCCAACACTGGGATTATAGGTGTGCACCACCACGCCTGGACTCTGTGGCTGGCTCAGCACGCCCAAAGGACAGGACTGGTGGGGCATGTGGTACCAGGGATTGACCAAGTTAAAATTTCTTAAAAGACATTTTGTCTTGTGAAACACTAACGGACCAAGTTGCTCAAAATCCAGAAATTTACTGTACCTAAGAGGCAAATGTCCAAAATATGTAAGCAAATGTATCTCTCTTAACACTAGAGCTGTGAATGATCGCAGGCTTTCCACTTGTTTAGATTTCAACTGATTTCTTTCGGTAATATTACAATCAATTTAAGAATGCAATTTTGCTTTGTAAAACTATTATAAAAGTTTCCTGAATGTCGTTCTGTACTTCTTGAATGTAGAGATGCTCCTAAATTTACAATAGGATATCCTGATGAATACCTTACAGCTGTCCCTCATTTAACAACCCACTTATTTAATAGCTGTTTGGATTTATGACCAAGGTGCAGTGGCTTTAAAACCAAGGCATACTTAAAGCCTGCCACTTGGACTTATAATTTACATTTGGAATTACAATGCAATAATTTGAGCAGTAGTTTGGACTTATAGTGGCTTCTTCTACAATACAGTATTGTAATTTTTGCAGATTGTACTGTACAGTATTGTAGTTTTATGTCACACATTATACTTGCATGTAAGAATTATATAAATAAAACCAGTCATCAAGTTGGAGTTTCCTTTGTTTTCAATATTGTAATAATCATGCTATATACAATTCCTCAGTTAGTGACCAATTCATTTGGTCACTAGATATGGAATAGAACTTTGTTGTTAAATGAGGAATGTCTAAGTAAAAACTGCACTTAGTATCTAAGCAGTGGGCCCGAACGGCAGGGTAGCATGTTAATGGGACTGGCTTTGGCATCTATACAATAGCAGAATATGCCAACCTGGTATGTCTGATGGGTCATAGAAGCTTAGCTTTGGGATTTACTTCTGGCCCTAATCCCTCCTACTTTCCCACTGCATCCTTATTCTGCATCCCAGGCACCATGAAATAAGCAGCTTTGCTCTACACACCATTCTGCTATATTAGCTCTGCCTTAGAGCAGCCAATCATAGATTGAATCCCTCAAACTTAAGTGAAATTCAACCTCTTCTTAAAAGTTATGGATGTTGGGTATTGTGCCCTCCACTCCACCGTGTCTTGGTTTCTTGTTGCTGGGACAAGTTAACAAACACAAGTCAAAGGAGGAAAGGTTTATTTTAGCTCAGTTTGGAGAGGTTTCAGTCCATAGTTGGCTGGCTTCAAGACAGGGCGGTAGAAAAGAAATGGTCTGTGGCAGAACTGGTAAAAAGCAGGCAGCAACAAGACTTCTGTCTTAGTTAATAATTCTTGTGCTGAGGAAAAGTGCCCAACAACCAAAGCTAAAAGAGGAAAGATTTATTGTAGCTCAGCCTATAGTGGCTTCATTTCCTAGTTCAATGGTTCCAAAGCATGGTGGCATGTCAAGAAGCAATCAGAGGCGAAACAGTACATGGAAAAGTAGGGCAGGCATAAGGCAACACGAGGGGAACAACCTGCTCAGGCCCCCCTTCTGTCCCTCTCTTGGGCAGAAGCTTTCTTTCTCCCAATAAATATATTCTACTCTTAACGTCTGTTCCTAAAATTCATTCTTCGGTTTTAGAGAACACAAACTCATACCTTTCAGGTTGTGAGTTTCATATCCCCTAGATCATTTGGAGATCATCCACCAAGATCATTGGACAGAGGTATGAGTTTCCTTTCTTTCATAGATTCTGGATTGGGACTCATCTTGGTAACAAATTCTTATGCTTCAAATATTATGTTTTGGCCCACTGCTCATGTTTTGCCTCATACAGTTTTGTCTCACACAGTTCTATTTAAATTGCTTGCAATTGCTTATGCTGTCTCCTATATAATTTTGTTAAAATGTTGGTCAAAATGTTGGTAAATCTAAGTTAAAACATGGAAATGTTACAAGGTTATGATATTTCTCTAATGGGACATTTTATGATTGTTTTGTACTTGCATATGACTTTACATTTGAACTAGTTGCTAAATGTACTGTACTGGCATTCCTTGACTTTAGACAACAGTGCTAGAGAGAGTAATGTTACAAACCCTTCTAGAGGACTTTATGTAAAACTTCTGTAAAAGAGAACTTTTATACCTAGCTCAGACTTAGAAAATCTACATGCCTGTATATGACACATGAGAATCCTTTTGCCAACTAAATGACATTAGGCCGGCAATGGTCTTAAATACTTTTTTTTCTTTTTTGGGAACCAGGAATGAACTCAGGCCCCTGCACTTGCCAGGCAAGTGCTTATTTTACTGAGCCATCTCCCCAGCCCTGGTCTTAAATACTTGAAGCACAGGTTTCACTGAGACAGACTGGCTCTGATCCACCTCTACATGCTAGAGGAAATGTCAGGCCTGTTCTGTTTCAGTTTCCTTTCTGACTTTACTCCTAATATTCCTACCTCTTTGTACTTTCCTTTTCAGAGGAATGTAAAATTAGGAAAATTCTAGACTTTCAACTTAGTGAAGCCCTTAGCATTTGTTAACACAAGGAAGACAAGGAAGTCCTTTTAGAAAAAGGACACATACCCCATCTCTGGGTCAAAGAAGACAAAGAGAACTACGCCCATCCGGGAGGACATATATAAAAGCCATGTTCTAGCCTAGTGTTCTGGGCAGGTCTTCTTTGGGAAGCTAAACTTAAGATACAGTGGAGAGAATCAACTTCTGGGTGACACCAGAAGGAGCTATCTCCAAAAGCAGCACACTTATGGGACCAAAACATTTAGTTAACGAGGATCTCCAATCTTTTCTCCTAGGTCTAGTTATCATTTAGGTGCATAGCAGCTAAGCTGTGAACTTTAAAAGCTTTACTATAAAGTGCTAGGTAATCTGGTTCAGGCTTTTAACTATCTCTTATAGAACTTGGACAAACAGTGGTTACTCTGCCAGCTACTAAATGCTCCTAGAGCAGCTGCAACTCTTTGAAGCAGAGAAAAGATCTCTCCAGCCTTTTTTTGGTAAATCCCCATTGAACCCTATGGCTGATGGAATGTTGACCAGAGAGACAGCTGGATTCCTTTTTGGAGACTGATCGCTGGTTGTATGAGCCAACAGAAACTGAGAACACCTGAGGGATCATGGCTATACCCAAAGGTTTCTTGGTGAAAACTGGCTCCTGACCACGAAAAGATTTCCACTTACATATTATTCTTTTTCTCTCCTAGTAAACTAGAAGTTCTCCCTAAGCTTTTCAGTAGAAGCACTTAGCCACTACTTCAGAAATTAGGCTGAGGCAGCTTGTAATAGTTTGCATTCTAAAGTAACTATCACGGAAATGCTTTACATCTGTGTCTTACATATTAACTAAAAGTAAAAAAAGATTTTTGTTAGCTTTAAAGTATTTTTACCAACATGTAAAATGTGATAGCAAGATGATAAATATAAGTTTAACCTCTGAGCTCCAAAGATTTAATAAAGCCTAGTCCTGCTAGGAAAGATTACTCTGGTGACCAGATGGAAGAAGACAAGTGTCTTAGAGATTTCTTTGCCCTACTGGCCAGGGCAAAGTTCTTCCAGGAAATTGTCTCTTTTGTGTCTCTCCAAAGGTGATTTCTTTTACAGCACAGCAGAGGAAGGGCTCTGCTTCCAACTCACTATTTATGCAATAGTTGTACTTTCTTGTGCAGACATTCCTGTCACCAGATCAACTATAACATATATAAACAAATATCCAATAAAAGTGAACAGTTCATGAGATTTTTCAGGAGATAAAAATTGCACACCAAAGACAGATCCACTTGAGGGGGAATTAATTAGAAATAAGGTGGGGACACCCTGAAATCTTTTGTTTTGTATTCCAGATATGGGGATCTCAAGCCTCTTACTCCTTTAGAGTGCATCATTAAGCACTGGACGACATTTGATCCATACACGCTGAAAAGGCCGTTTATTATTCTGTACGTGTATGTGGCCTAGTATTCCTGATAGGCAAAATGGAATGCAGAGGGAACTATCAGTTATGACAGTAATGTACAATTAGAAAGATACTATAAAAAGCAAAATTATAGAAAATGTCTTTTGTTCAGACTTTGTTTGCATTAAGAAACAAAGTTAACTAGTTTTAAAATATAGATGTGAGGGCTAGGGAGATAGCTCAGTACAATAAGCGCTTGCCTGGCATGTGCAAGGTCCTGAGTTCAATCCCTGGTTCCACCAAAAAAAAAAAAAAGTCTAACTTGCTTTATGGGCTGGGGAGATGGCTCAGTGGAATAAGCACTTCCCTGGCAAGTGCAAGGACCTGAGTTCAATCCCCGGTTCCGCAAAAAAATAAAAAATAAAATAAAATAAAATAAAATAAAATAAAATAAAATATAGATGTGAGCTACAAAGAGAGCCAGGCAGTTCAGGTGCCTAAGGCATTCACTATCTCAGAGCCTAAGGCTGCTCCTCCCTAACCTTTGGAGCCTAAGGACAAGACAGCATTAATCACTGCCTTGCTCACCATTACTAAAAGTAAAGTTTCCCATATTTGCCTTTCTTTTTTTTTTTTTGGCAGAACCGGGGATTGAACTCAGACCCTTGCACTTGTCAGGCAAGTGTTTATTCTACTGAGCTATCTCCCCAGCCCCTATATTTGTCTTTCTAAAGGGTAGGTTTCTAGAAAAACTGCAATCCAGGCCTCTATGGTGCTACACTCATCCTTAGCTGAGTTTATACAAGCTTTTCAAGGATATCTTTTAAAGAAGTAAACAGGCAATTTAGAACTTCCAGAGTTCATGTGCCTTTTTAAATTATTTATTTAATAATAATACAAAAAAATTATAATACAATTGCAATGGGGGACATCAACACGCCACTGTCACAAAGAGATAGATCAACTAGGTAAAAAATAAGCAAAATAACAGAACTGAACTAAATGTGGGAATGAATCAACTTGGTAGACCTTTACAGATTGTTCCACCCAGCAATAAAAGAATATACAGGGGGCCAGCAAGATAGCTCAGTAGAATAAGCACTTGCTTGACAAGCAAAGGGCTTGAGTTCAATCCCCAGTTCACCAAAAAAAAAAAAAAAAAAAAAAAAACCACGTTGTTAGCTGCACATAGGACATTCTCCAAAATACACCATATACTAACACATAGCGCATTCCTGAGCAAATGCAAAGGAATTGAAATTATCCCATGTATATTATCTGACCACAGTGCAATAAAACTGGAAATTATTGACAAAAGGACAACAAAAACACCATAAACATAAGGAAATTAAATAACTTCCTAAACAATCAATGGATCACAGATGAAATTAGAGAATTAAAAAATATTTACAATCAAATGAAAATGTAGCTACAACTTCCCAAACCCTGTGGGACACAATAAAAGCTGTCAGAAAAGGAAAATTTATAGCAGTCAATTTGCACATTAGGAAAACAGAACAAGCCCAGATAAACAATCTTATGCTGCACCTCAAGCTCCTAGAAAAAGAAAAGCAAATCAAGCTCAAAGCCCAAAGAAGGCAGGAAACTATAAAGATTAGAGCACATGTTAATGCACTGG
>NW_004524597.1:1224504-1229768 GCF_000260255.1 Octodon degus
AATGAAAAGAGTGAAATCACTATAGACCCTAAAGGAATTCAAAAGATTATCAATATTACTTCCAAAGTCTGTAACACAGAGGAAATGGACAGTTTCCTAGATACACATGAAATGCCAAAGCTGAGTCAAGAAGATACACAAACTCTGAATAACCCAATAATGGGAAACGAAACTCAAAATGTAATAAAGAAACCTACCAACAAAGAAAAGCCCAGGTCAGGGCTGGGAAGATAGCTCAGTGGAATAAGTGTTTGCCTGGCAAGCACAAGATCCTGAGTTCAATCCCTACTACCACAAAAAAACAACCAGGTCCCAGTGGATTCACTGCAGAATTCTATAAGAAATTTGGAGAAGATTTAATGCTAACTTTTCTCAAACTCTTCAATGAAGCTAAAAGGGAAGCAATTCTCCCAAACTCATTCCTGGTGGCAAGTATTACTCTGATTCCAAAACCACAAAAAGATCTAACTAAAAAAGGTAACTACAGGCTAATCTCTCTAATGAATATAGATGCAAAAATCTTCAATAAAATACTAGCAAAGAGAATGTAGCAGATCATTAAGATTATACAGGGGCTGGAAGATAGTTCGTGGTCTAAGTATCTGCCTGGCAAGCTCAAGGTACCAGGTTTGATCCCTGGTACCACATGCAGTCCGAGCTGCAGAGCAAGACCTTATACCAAATGAATAAGGATTAAAAGGAAAAAAAAAAAAAAGATTATACATTACAACCAAGTGGGATTCATCCCAGGAATGTAGGAATTGCTCAACATATGCAAATCCATGAATATAATATACCACATCAACAGAGCCAAAAACAAAACCCACATGATCATCTCTATAGATCAATATTTGCAGATGATGTGATACTGTACAAATCATCCAGAGTCCAACAACCAGTGCAATCCTTCTTCCCAGCAGAAACCTCAGCTTGGTATTTACAGGCAGGCTTTCTATCAGCCTTCTGGTCTGAGCTCTGACCAGAATCTCTAATACAGAACAGCCAAAACTGTTCCCGTGCTCCTCTTGTAGGCAACATCTCTGAACCTTTCCTCTCTCTTCCCACAAGACATTCCCAAAACCTTGTAATCCACATTCAAAATGAAGGAAGGAAAAGTTACTGGAGGTTTCAGTTCATACTCACCTGGCTCCAAGGCAGACTGGCACATGGCAGAGGGCAGTGGAAGGCAGCAATACAGCAAGAGCAAAATGGACCAGTAACAACAATGGCAACAGAGAGCAAGTCTCCCTTAAGTTGCATTCAGGCTGAGTGTAGTACCCACACCCATAATCTCAGCAGCACTCACACCCATAATCCCAGAGGATCATAAATTAATCACAAACTCTAGAAGTCCACCCCATGTCTGCATGAGGCTTTGGGGGGGGGGGCACAACCAGACAAAAACCCAAATTCACCAAATTTACCAAACCCAAAAATCACCAAATTCAGCATTGTAGCAGGATATAAAGTCAACACTCAGCAGCATTTTTGAACACAAATAATGAACGCACTGAGAGAGAAATTCAGGAAACCACACATTTCATAACATCCAAAATATGAAATACTTAAGAATCAATCTCACAAAGTAAAAGATCTACACAGTGAAAATTACAGTACTCTAAAGAAGATTTGAGAAAATGGAAAGATATTCCATGCTCTTGGATAGGAAGAACCAACACTGAAAACAGCCATACTCCCAAAATCGTTACACAGATTTGATGCAATCCCAACTAAAATGCTATTAGGATACCTCACTGAGCTAGAGAAAACTTTTCTCAAGTTTGTTTGACACAAGAGATCCAGAATATCAAAAATCCAGGGAAACAAAAGAAAGGCAGGAGGTACCACAATTTCTGACCTGAAATTATATTATAAAGCTACTGTAGTAAAATCAGCATGGTACTAGCATAGAGACAGACTGAAGATCAATGGAACAGATTAGAAGATGCAAGCACAACTGCAAACACACTCAGCCACCTTATCGTTAATAAAGGGCCAAACATGTTCACTATAGGAAAGGTAGCCTCTTTATTAAATAGCGCTAGAAGGGCCAGCCAAATAGCTCTGTGGATTAAAGTGCCTATAAGCAGGCGCAGGGGCCAGGGGTTCGATCCCTGGGCCTACCAGACTGGGTGTAGTGGCACGCACCCGTAATACCAGCTCTTGGGAGACTGTAAACAAGTGTATCACTCTGAGTCCGATCTAGTAGTGAGACCCTGAACATACTGCAGACCCTTCCCCAAAATAAAAAAAATAGGGACCAGGGAGATGGCTCAGTAGAATAAGTACTTCCCTGGCAAGCGCAAGGCCCTGAGTTCAATCCCTTGGGGGGGGGGAGGGGGCAGGGGGGGAGGGGGGCAGAGGGGAGAATGGTGCTGGAAAAACTGACTTTGCACATGCTGAAGGCTAAAATTAAAGCTAGGGCTACCACCATGCACAAAGCTACAGTCACAGTGTATCACCTGTGTATCAAAGATTTAAAGATTAAAACAGAAACACTGAATCTTATGGAGGAAAATATAAATAGATATCTTAAAGACATAGGGGTATGTAGAAAAGCAAACTGCATAGGAACTACTTCCAAGAATAACTCAGTTCTCGTGTTTTAGAAAACTTTCTAAACTTTAAAGGAAATCTCCAACAGAGTAAAAAGAAAACCAACAAACTGGGGAAAAAAATTAAAGCTGAGTGTCGCTCTGACAAAGGCTTTCTATCTAGAACAAAGAATTATAAAAATTCAGTCCCCCATCCCCAAATTCAAAGACTCAAACCAAAAATGGATTTAAAAAAAAAAAAAAGAGCATCTGAGATGAATATACTTTTCAGATGAAGAAATACAAAAGGTAATCAAGGATTTGCAGACACCTCTATCCATCCTCTTTGTTGTTTGTTGCCAACCATGGTCAACCCCATGTTCTTTGATATTGCTGCCAATGGCAAGCACTTGGTTTGTGTCTCTTTCAAGCTGTTTGCACACAAAGTTCCAAAGACAGCAGAAAACTTTCGTGCTCTGAGCAGTGGAGAGAAAGGATTTGGTTATAGAGTTCCTGCTTTCACAGAATTATTCCAGGATTTATGTGCCAAGGTGGCAACTTCATGTGCCACAATGGCACTGGTGGCAAGCCAATCTACAGGCAGAAATTCAATGATGAGAACTTCATCCTGAAGCACACAGGCCTGGGCATCTCGTCCATGGCAAATGCTGGGCCAAACACAAATGGGTCCCAGTTTTTCATTTGCACTGCCAAGACCAAGTGGCTAGATGGCAAGCATGTGGTCTTCAGGAAGGTTAAAGAGGGCATGAACACAGTAGAGGACATGGAGCGCTTTGGGTCCAGGAATGGCAAGACCAGCAAGAAGATCACCATCACTGACTATGGACAGCTCTAACGCGTCACTTCTGTGTATTGCCACCAACAGACCAGACCACTGCTCTAGCTCAAGAGAGCATCCTGCGCCCTACCTGCTCAAAACGCTCCCTCCAAATGTACCTGGATTGCAGAGTTAAGTTTATTAAGTTATGAATAAACTAAATGGTTTAAAAAAAAAAAAGGTAATCAAATGTATGAAAAAATGTTCATCATCACTGGTCATTTGAGAAATGCAAATTAAAGCAACAGTGAGATTCCATCTCACCCCAGAAAGAATGGCTAACATCAAGAAGCCAGTAACAAATGCTGAAGGGGCTGTGGGGAAAAATGAACCCTTCTCTACTGTTGGTGAGAGTGTAGACTGGTACAACCACTATGGAAATCAGTGTGGAGATGCCTTCAAAAGCTAGGATTGGAGATCCCATTCAAGCCAGCTATTCCTATCCTGGGCATTTTCCCAGAGGAAATGAAATCATCATATGCAGAGATCTATCAGCAGCCATGTTTTGTTTGTTTTTATGTATCTGGTACAGGGTCTCACTATGCAGCTTATACTCCTCTTTTCAGCCTCCCCAGTGCTGGGATTACAGGCGTGTGCTACCACGCCTGGTCTCAGTGGCCAGCCCAGCACACCAGGGTCAGGGCTGGCATGCCATATGGTGGCGGGGAACTAACCCCTGTCCCTGAGCTTAGTGAGCTAAGCCATCTTGCTGGCTGTGCACCCATGTTTATAGTAGAGCAATTTGTCACAGCTAAATCCTGGAAACAACCAGATGCCCATCAACTGAGGAATGGATAAAGAAGATGTGGTATTTTTACACAATTGAGTATTATTCAGCTACAAAACAGGATAAATTTGAGACTTTTGTCAGTAAATGGGTACAACTAGAGACCATACTCTTAAGTGAAATAAATCAAACCCACATGTGCAAACATCATATTGTCTCCTTAGTGTAAGAACCTGAAAGAGAAAATGGAATCTGAATGGTACAACAGATACTGGGAAAAGGGAATGAACTTATTCAAAAGGAAAGTTACTGAATCGAGAAGGATAGGAGACGGAATGGGGTAAAAAGATGTATCTATGTATGTAAGCAGGATGGTTTGGACAACTATACTGTGGATTTCTGCTGGACTGTGGAATGGAGCAGATAATGCTTACTTTGTTTTGTCTCCTTTTTTTAACTGTCCCTTTTTCTCTTAATTTCATATATATATATATATATATATATGTATATACACACACATATTTTTTCTTCCAATTTTGTATGCATATATCTAGTAATATGAACGTTTGGAAGACAACACCGCATTGCAACAAATACTGTGAAATACATATTACTTTGAGTGAAATTCTGTATCACTTGTAATTTTTGTTTTAATATTATTTTGTACTCTTTAAAAAAAAAAAAATAGGGGCTGGGGAGATAGCTCAGCAGAATAAGCACTTGCCTGGCATGTGCAAGGTCCTGAGTTCAATCCCCAGTTCTGCCAAAAAAAAAAATTTTTTTTTTTAAAGAATAAGATACAATATGGTTCTTCTCATTTTGTATTATCTCACTCAACCTACTAATCATTTATTTATTTATTTGGTACAGGATCTTGCTACACCTCCCCAGCACTGGGATTATAGGCATGCATCACCATCACACCTGGTTTCAGTGACCCAAAAGGCACACCTGGTATCCAGCACCAGCATGGCAAGCAGTACCGGGGCTGAACGCAGCCCCTTGTGCTTGCAAGGTAGGCACTTAAACGGTCAGGCTACCTCTCCATCCTACTCAACTCATTAAGAATACTCGGGGCTGGTGAGATGGCTCAGTGGTCTAAAGCACCTACTTAGAACAAGCTTAGCAAAGCACAGGGACCGCGGTTCGATCCCCCAGCCCCACA
>NW_004524597.1:1229868-1250660 GCF_000260255.1 Octodon degus
GAAGTTTTCAGTAGTGTGCAATGTTGAAGAGAAGATAAAAAGATAAGGAACCCAGGGGCTGGTGAGATGGCTCAGTGGTCTAAAGCACCTGCTTAGAACAAGCTTAGCAAAGCACAGGGACCGCGGTTCGATCCCCCAGCCCCACATGCCAGCCAGCCCCGCCCCCCGGTGGGCTGAGCTGGCCACACACACACACACACACACAAATAAATAAATAAAATTAAAAAAAAAAAAAAGAATACTCATGTAAGACCAGAGATATAGCAGCACGATGCTTGCCTGTCAAGCACAAGGTCCTTCGTTCAATTCCCAGTTTAAAAAAAAAAAGCAATTTAAAGCTAGGAAAAAAAAATTAAAAACAAATATGCAATGTATTAAAATAGACTACATCAAAAAAAAAATAAAAATAAAAATAAAATAAAATAGACTACATCAGAGAACAAAGAAAACCACTATGAGCATCTGTATACAAGCACTTGTATGAATATATTTCTTGGGTAACTTGGAGCCAAATGTATGTATGCATCATGTAGTAAGTATAGGTTTTACTTTACGGCAACTTGGGAAAAAAAAAAAAAAACCAGAAAAATCATAGCCAAATAAACCTTTTTCTCTTTAAAAAAAATTTAAAATAAAAAAAAAATGGACATCAAATAAAATACACCTGGGTGGATGTTTTTTTTTTTTTTGGTAATCCAGACCCAGTCTAAAATTTGAGGGGTGGGGAGATGGCTCAGTAGAATAAGCATTTGACTGGCAAGTACAAGGGCCTGGGTTCAATCCCCGGTTCCAAAAATAAATAAAAACAGAATTAAATTTGGGAGTACCTTTCCTCAGGTTCCCAAGGGCTAGGACTGCAGGAATGTATCACTACATCCGTACAAATCTACCATAAAAGCAAAATATCAAACTCAAAATTTTAAATAGCCAGAAAATACAGCAGCACTGTATGGGTGCAATAAAGTACAGGGTTCAGGGGTAAGCAGTGGAGAAAATCCAAGATATGCCTAGATCACATCAGTTACTTCTTTGTGGTTTTTTGAGATAAGCTCTATGTAACTGAGGCTAGCTTCAAATTCACAGGGACCCTGTAGCCTGGCACTCCAGTCCTGGGATTATAAGCAATACTCCACTATGCCCAGCAAATATCTTAACAGTTCTTAAGAAGCATACAAATCTGGAGTTGGGGAGATGGCTCAGTAGAATAAGTGCTTCCGGTGGCCGGGGAGATGGCTCAGTGGGATAAGCGCTTTCCTGGCAAGCGCAAGGGCTTGAGTTCAATCCCCGGTTCCGCAAAAAAAAAAAAAAAAAAGTGCTTCCCTGGCCCGGTTCTGCCAAAAAAAGAGCAAAAGCATACAGATCATTTCCAATTAAATCACTGCTCACATCTGTTGAGCCAAAAGTTAATTTTACAATGTAGTCTGTGAGTATCTGTAGATAAGACTTCAAGTGGATTAAGGTCAGATTCTTCAGCACTTTAAAAAATAACCTGAAAAAAAATAAAAAATAAAATAAAAATAACCTGAAACATAAACAAGATGAAAGCATGTCTCAGAAACCAAATTCCAGTGACTTCATTCAGAAGGTGCATTTTGGTGTTTTTGATAGCTTTTCTATTATCTAAATTATATTTGCCTTCAATATTTTTTCCTCACTTAATTTGAAAATATTTATGTTGGTACATTTATTGGGTACAAGGAAATGATAATTTTTTTTTTTTGTATTTTAGGGAAGGGTCTATAGGGTGTTCAGTGTCTCACTACTGTTATACCCTGACAAAACTGACTCCATTTTGTTGCCCTTCTAACATCGCCGTATTCCTATTTTGTATGCATCTACCCTTCCCAACTCCCTCACCCCTGTAATCCAAGCCTTATCTTGACAGACATCTGTACCCCAAGCCTTATCTTGATCTTGATAAACTCTGTGTGCTCCCCCCACCCAACAGATCCACCCAATGAACTAATGACCCTGCCACTTCTTCCTCCCCTCCCCTTCCCCGTTTTTGTGGTTTTCAATCCTTCTCAAAGCTCAGCGTGCCTCTTTGCACCTCTGCATAAAGACTGCCGCAGGATACCTGCTAAAATAAAGCACTTCTTTTAACTTTTGGACTTGCCTCGTTGTCATTCGATTTTTGAGCTACAACAACTACTAGATCAGACTCGTAGTGATCCTCCTGTTTACAGCCTCCCAAGAACTGGGATCACCCTGGCGGTGGGGCTGGCACGGCTGGCCTGGGTATCAAACTCCAGGCCCCTGCACCTTCTTGCAGGTGATAAAATCCTAGAGCTCTTTCTCATCTTGCAAGATGGCAGGCAAAAAAAACTGAGAAGCCAGACACTGAGAAAAAACCCGAAGCAAAGAAGGCTGCTGCCAGTGGCACTGGTAAAAGGGGTAAAGTGAAAGCAAAAAAGTCCAAGAAGGGGCAGCCCCACTGCAGCCGAAATCCTGTCCTGATTAGAGGAACTAACTGGTAGATACTCCCGATCTACTATGTATTCTAGAAAGGCTTCGTATAAAAGAAACTACACAGCTACTAAATCAAAGGTTGAGAAGAAAAAGGAGAAAGTTCTTGCTACAATCACAAAACTAGTTGGTGGGGATAAGAATGGTGGTACTCTAGTGGTTAGGTTAAGCTTCAAAAAATGCCTAGATACTACCCTACAGAAGATGTGCCCTGGGGCTGGTGGGATGGCTCAGTGGTCTAAAGTACCTACTTAGAACAAGCTTAGCAAAGCACAGGGACCGCGGTTCAATCCCCCAGCACCACATGCCAGCCAGCCCTGCCCCCTAGTGGGCTGAGCTGGTCGCGCGCGCGCGCACACACACACACAATTAAAAAAACAAACAAAAAAAAAAAAGATGTGCCCTGAAAACTCTTTTGAACCACGGCAAGAAACCCTTCAGGACATGAGGAAACTTCGAGCTAGCATCACTTCTGGCACCATCTCTTGATCATCCTCACCGGGCATCACAGAGGCAAGAAAGTGATCTTCTTGAAGCAGCTGGACAGTGGCTTGCTACTTGTGACTGGGCTTTTTAGCCTTAATCATGTTCCTCTACAGAAAAGCACACCAGAAATTTGTCATTACCATCTCTACAAAAGTAGATATCAGCAAAGTGAAAATCTCCAAACACCTCACTGATGCTTACTTCAAGAAGCAGCTGGGGGCTGGTGAGATGGCTCAGTGGTCGAAAGCACCTACTTAGAACAAGCTTAGCAAAGCACAGGGACCACGGTTCAATCCCCCAGCACCACATGCCAGCCCCGCCCCCTGGTGGGCTGAGCTGGCCACACCCACCCATACCCACACCCCCCACATAAATAAATAAATAAATATTAAAAAAAAAAAAAAGCAGCAGCTGGGGGCTGGGCAGATGGCTCAGCAGAATAAGCGCTTCCTTGGCAAGTGTAAGGGCCTGAGTTCAATCCCTGGTTCCGCAAAAAAAAAAAAAAAAAAGCAGCTATGAAAACCCAGACACCATGAGGGCGAGATATTTGATGCATAGAAAGATACCAGACTTCAGAGTAGTGCAAGGTGGATCAGAAAGCAGTGTACTGGGCTGGTGAGATGGCTCAGTGGTCTAAAGCACCTACTTAGAACAAGCTTTAGCAAAACACAGGGACCACGGTTCAATCCCCCAGCACCACATGCCAGCCAGCCCGCCCCCTGGTGGGCTGAGCTGGCCACACACACACACACACACACACACACAGAAATAAAATTTAAAAAAAAAAGAAAGCAGTGTACTCACAGATTTTAGCAAAAATCAAAGCAGTTCCTCAGCTCCGGGACTACCTGTGATCTGTTTTTTGCTCTGACAAATGGAATTTATCCTCATAAATTAGTGTTCTAAATTTCTTACTTAGAACCTAAATAACTGATAATTTTTTTTAAAAATTCTAATGAAAACATTAAGTTGCAATCACTATTCAGGTGACTATGACACTTTTTCTAGCGTGAATTATTCAATGTGTCTTTCTAGATTGTGACCATCTTAGGAGCAGAAATATCACATCATAAATTAACTTGTATTGGCTTACTATGTTGTAAAGTTTATTTTCAACACAGTAACAAGTAAATGAAGTTTTCTCAGCAGCGTTTTAAGCAGAGACAGAGCAGTTATTGTTTCTTTTGTTTAAACACATTCTCGAAATGGCTTGCCAAAAAATTACAGAAATGTGAGTGGGCTGATAAAAGTTTCCTTTTCCTTTTTCTGACATTCATGAAAAATAATCATCTACTTTGAAAAAAGCTCTCAGCATTTAATCAGCATATGCCTATCTTGGTAAAGTTTGTGCTCCAAACTGGGCTTGGTGGGGCATATATACAATCCCAGCACACTGGGAGGCTCTGGCAGGCAGATGGTAAAGTCAAGCCTACCCTGGGCGACTACATTACTTGGCGAGACCATCTCTCACAACAACAACAACAACAAATTTATATGGGTTTGGGATGGACGTAAGTCATTACAAAGGTTCTGGCTCCAAAGGTCCTCCCCGGAACACGAAAATAAAGCAAGCCGTCGGGGTTCCGGGCTACTCCGTTTCTAGCGTCCTCCACACCGTGTGCCCTCCCCTGGGGTCTACGGCCTCACAACACTCGGCCATGTCCGGCTAACTTCAGGCACCTGAGGGGTTTCCTCGTAAAGACGACGTGAACAGCTCCAGGTACCTCGAAGAGACGGCGGGAGGAGGGGGGCGGCCGCCCGGCCCTCTACGCCCCGGGGCCGGCGCAGGGCTCTCACCCGCGAGGCTGCCTCAGCGCAGCACCGACCCCCTGCCCGCCTCGAGCCCCGGCGCCCACACGCGTCCCGGCCCGCCTCGCCGCAACCGCCTCGCTCGCCACGCGGCGCGGGGACCCCCCACGGCGCCGCACAGCCGCTGCCCCGCCAACCGCCGCTCGCGTGGCCCGTTAAGGGGCAGCTATGTACCTAGAGGGAAGCCGGTCCAGCGGCCGCGCCGCAACCTCCACGAGCCGCGAGCAGAGTGCTGAGAGAGCTTCCCCCGGCGTCCGGCTGAGGTATATTTGTCCCCGCCTACCTCGAGTCCTGACCAATGACAGCGAGAGCGTGCAGTAGCCTACCCAATCAGAGACAAGCGGGGGCAGGGGCGGGGAAATGGCGGCTGTGAGAAGTGGAAGGGGGTGAAAGCGTGGCTGGGTCGCCTACTAGAGCTCTTCGTCCAGGTGCTCCCAGGGCTTCGTTCCTGGGCAGGCTTGTTAGCATTTTGACAGAAAACTTTGATAATGAGAAAAGGCCCCGACATAACTGGTAGTGCACAGATTCCTACGTTTTAAATATCGCATTAAAATATCCTGTATCAATTATTGAATTTTCCTGACAATCCGTTCAAGTTTGCGATTCAAGTACGTAGTCCTAGGGCTGGGGAGATGGCTCAGTGGAATAAGTGCTTCCCTGGCAAGCGCAAGGGCCTCAGTTCAATCCCCAGTTCTGCCAAAAAAAAAAGTAAGTCAAGTAAGTGGTCCTCCTGTAACCCCATCACACTAGGAGGCTGAGGCAGGGCGATTGAAAGTTTGGAGTCCAGCCTGGGCAAATTAGTGATTTAGTGACCTTGTCGCAAAATTTAAAAAAAAAAAAGGGACTGGGGATGTAGTTCAGCACAACGGTAGCTCTCCAGTCACTGAACAGTGCAACAACCTCCTGGGGTTGTTAGACCCTGGGCTACTTTAGACTCTGAGAAGCAATCGCTTCTCAGCCTTTTGGCTAAGATCTCAAGTGTAGATTCTGAGAAGCCTGCTTTTGGATGGTATGCTATTGGTGATCATTATAGGGCTCTCTGGAGAGGTAAGGAGTACCACCTGCTGTGGGGGAGGCAGCAGAAAAACCCTTATTAAGAGATGAGTGCCTCCACCAAGTCACTACCTAACCAAAAAAAAAAAAAAAAAAAAAAAAAAAAAAGCCAAGGCCAACTTGGTTTACATTAGTAACAAAACATACCATAAGCAGGGCATGGTGGACTATGTCATTCCAGCACCCTGGAAAGCTGAGACAAGAGGATCACAAATTCTTGTTCAGCCTGGGCAACTTGGTGAGAAATTGCCTCAGTTTTAAAAAAATCTGCTGCTCATGATAGTAGACACCTGTAACACCAGCTGTTTGGAAGGCTGAGGCAGGAATAATGTAGATTCAAGTCTAGCCATCTCAAAAAAATTGAAAAGGGTTGGGCAAATACATTAAGACTCCTACTTTTGGACATTCACATTAAGAATTTTCACTGATATGAATAGACCTCGAATTATGTATATGAAAACAAACCTCAAAGTAGCTCATATTATCTGTTGGACAAGTATACTCTTTGTCAGAGCCCAGACTGGAAGCAAGAAAAGTGCTGGTGATGTGGAGGTCTACTTTTTTTATGCATTACATTCTATATTTGTGTCAAAGGTAAGACTGATGGACTTCCCAATAAATCTAACCTACGAAAATGTCCTCCAGAAACAACGCATTCATAAGTCAGGGATTTACTACAACTCAATGTGAAGGCTATGGGGAGAAAAGTTCAAGCAAGACACAAACACAAAAGTGGACATTATAGTGTGTTATAGAATTTTTTAAAATTTTTATGTGTGTGTGTGGCCAGCTCAGCCCACCAGGGAGCAGGGCTGGCTGGCTTGTGGTGCTGGGGGATTGAACCGCGGTCCCTGTGCTTTGCTAAGCTTGTTCTAAGTAGGTACTTTAGACCACTGAGCCATCTCACCAGCCCCTTATAGAATAATTTCAAAAGACTTATCCAAGGTAAGTGGAGCCTCAAGGAATATCATTTCCTCCCTCTGAACCTATTTTTATGCTGTAAGGATAAATGGGGGTGTTTTTATCAAATTCCAAGGGAAAAGAGGCTCCTGACTACTCTAGGTATGGTGTTTATTTACATTTAGTTTTTTTAGGGCCAGAGGTGTAGCACCTGCTAGGTTAAGTGCAAGGTCCTGAGTTGGATTCCTAGTACAAAAAAAAAAGGAAAAGAAAATACATTTAGCTGTTTTGAGACACTGAAGCTATTTTGTGTGTGTGTGTGGCCGGCTCAGCCAACCAGGAGGCGGGGCTGGCTGGCATGTGGTGCTGAGGGATTGAACCGCGGTCCCTGTGCTTTGCTAAGCTTGTTCCAAGTAGGTGCTTCAGACCACTGAGGCACCTCACCAGCCCCGACACTGAAGCTTTTTCCAAGGTGTGGACGTCTTTGGGGGTCTTGGACCTCAGCAGCATGCACAGACACACTTCATTCTTTTCAGCCATAGCTTTAGATCTTAAGTTTGAAAAATAAAATCAAACAAGGAAAAAAAAATATCTCCCTTGACTCTTTTTAATGTATTTAGAACAGGGTCACAGGGTCTCACTACGCAGATTGGACTCGTAGTGATCCTCCTGTTTTTAGCCTCCCAAGCACTGGGATTACATGCACACAACACTACACCCAGTCTCTATCACTGTCTCAGCACAGCCCAGGGCTGGGGCTAGCAGGGCACACTAGGGATTGAGTTAATAGAGGGAAAGAGAAAGTGACAAACTTTAGCAGTAATGTAGAACTGTAGTGAAAAAGTTGAAGAATTCAATGACCTCAAATTGACAAATGGGTTTCTTTGCTTATGTTAAGAGGTGGGCATTTAACTCAGTGGTAGAACACTTGCTTAGCATTTTCAGGTGCTGGGTTCAATCCCCAGCATTGCAAACCAAACCAACAGAACAACATAAAATATTGAACTTCTGCAGAGCCAAAAATTTTATTTTTCAAACAAAAGGTTTTACATTATTAAGCCATACAAACTATAAGAACAAGTACAAGAAACATATTCCCAATAAACATGTCTAATGGTCCAAAGAGTGGAGACAGTTTAAATTCAACACAATGCTAACAATCTTCGTACAGTGTATGTGACTCAATATAATTATACAGGTCTTAGTACAGCATATGTGCATGAACTCATGTGCAATTTCTTACAGACCCAGCTTGGTCTGTCTCCAATGTCTTCTCTTAGAATTGTACCTAATCTTATTACCAGTTTTCATCTGAATCCACTGAGGAATGGGACGATTTTGCTTTTGCTTTTTGGCCAGGAATCTCTTGATCCTGAAAGTCTTGTGGGAAGACATGGTGAAGAATGGAGTCAAATGTATACACCACAATGTTGGAGAGAGGAGCCAAACTTTCTGGTTTTAAAAAACAAGGTATTGAAGTAATTAAAGAGATAATACACAGAAAACAATTAAATGAAAGAAACAGGACAAAGAAATAAAGCAAAATTTGGGCTAAAGATATTTAAGTAACTTATGTTGAAGGAAATAGAAAAATATCAGTGAGATAAACCAGTAGCTATTACCAAAAACTACAATTGTGTTAAATAATCTTCTACAGGGTTGGGAATATAGTTCAGTTTAACTATACATGTTTAACTACATCCATGTTGAACACACACAAGGTCCCAGGTTCAATTCTAAGCACCTTAAAAAAAATAAAGGCAGGAAGGGTAGTGACAAAAAATACTGGGAGCTGGCTGGGAATACAGCTCAGTGGCACAAGGGCCTGCCTGGCAAGCTCAAGGTCCTCAGTTCAATTCCTAGCACAAAAAAACCCACTGGGATCTGGTGTGATGAGTGATAGCGTCATGGCTTAGGTCTACCCTGAACTACATACAAGATCTTGTCTCAAAAAAACAAAACAAAAAAATAAAAATAACTCTAATCCCCCCCCCTTTTTTTTTTGTCTTTGAGACAGAGAATCATTGTGTAGCCCAGGCTGGCCATGAACTTAGTGATCCTTCTGCCTCAGGTTCCCAAGTGCTGGGATTACGGGTGAGTACCACCATGTCTCGCTCCCATGACATTTTCATCTTCTTTTGCCATATATGGCAGCATCATCCCAAGAATTTACTACCTGAGTCCCCATATCAGTCATCCTATTTCTTCAGATTTTTGTTTAAGAAGTATATAAATGTGCAGTGGTTATTTCATCAGCCTTTATTCTGTTAATATTCTCATATGCATTTAAAACTTTGATGCTTCTCTCTTGTTAATCAGTTCTTGTAATAATAGGTTTTCAAGATCCAAAGGACAAGGGGGCCGAGGAGATAGCTCAGGAGAATAAGCGCAAGGGCCTGTGTTCAATCCTGGGTTCCGCCAAAAAAAAAAAAAAAAAAAAAAAAAAAGCAACAAACAGAACTTAGGGGGAAACAGGATACCTCTTTCCAAAAGTGATCAAACTATAAGGCAAATTGATGCACACCAAATAGTATAATTATTCTAACTACACTGAGACTAGCCATCTAGGCAACATGCATCTTTCCCGTGCAGAACGCTCCAAAATGAGAAAGTCTGGTTTTGTAGATAGAAAAAGGAACAAGAAGGGGGCTATAACAAGATGGTTGTTACAATTATATTAGCCTGGGCTGGTGGGATGGCTCGGTGGTCTGAAGCACCTGCTTAGAGCAAGCTAAACTAAGCAAAACACAGGGACTGCGGTTCGGTCCCCCAGCACCACATGCCAGCCGGCCCTGCCCCCTGGTGGGCTGAGCTGGCCACACACACACAAAATAAATAAATAAATAAATAAATATTAAAAAAAAAATAAATTACTATTTAAAAAAAAAAAAAAAACAATTATATTAGCCAAAAATAGCAGCGGTTGATTAATCATTGCTTTTTTTTTTTTTTTGGCAGAACCAGGGATTGAACTCAGGCCCTTGAGCTTGCCAGGGAAGCGCTTATTCCACTGAGCTATCTCCCTGGCCCCAATCACTGCTTACCTATGTTATACATTCCAGGAAAGGAGTCCCATTAAATGGGAAATATTTATGATCTTTATAGGTCAGAGAGAAACATGCTGTTCTAGGTCAAAACAACCCAGGTGATTGTCTCATGCCTCATGTTTTCCCTGGACTAAAGAATTTCATAAAGACGTTAATTTCATGTTTTAAATACTTTCTCAAACAGTATTACTTTTCATACTGATGATTCACATCTGTTATCCCAACACTAGGTTTATTGAGACAGGAGGATTACCATGAGTTTAAGGCCAGCCTGAGCTACAGCCTGCAATGGAGGGAAAAGAAAAGCAGCTAGAGTAAAAAAATATACTCTGTCTAGTCAGGCAGTAGTGGCTCAATTTGAATGATTCAGAAACATACTATATTAGAATAAGGAAAGTTTTCCACATTTCAATTAAAACAGCATTATCAAGAGAAAAAATTATTTAATGTTATTTCCTTAATAGTTCAGTTTTAAAGATAACTGAAAAAAGCAGAATAGGGAACTGCATATTTATCTACATCACAAAGACACCTCCCTCAAATAATTCTTTTTCCATACATTGCGTACTCAAGACCCATTTATCTTTTGAAAGCTAAGGGATGCGTAATTCTTCATTTCCTTCCACTGAAAGATCAGGAAACAATGGCCTATTTAATGGTAATAGACTGCCCTGGTGTTCTAATTATTATCTCATACTTGAAAAAAATGACCACTTCCTGAAGAAATTCAATTCCAGATTTGAGACAATTACAAACCCTCCTTTTTTTTTTTTTTTTGCAGTACTGAGATTAAACCTTCCCACGGTCAGGGAGATGGCTCAGTAGAAAAAGTGCTTTCTTGGCAAGCACAAAGGCCCAAGTTCAATCCCCAGTTCTGCCAAAATTAAAAAAAAAAAAAAAGAAAGAAAAGGAGAATCAATCTTCCCACTGGACTACAGTCCCAGAATTTTTGTTTTTTAAAACTTTTTGTTTGGTTGGGTTTTTTTTGGCAGAATCAGGGATTGAACTCGGGCCCTTGCGCTTGCCAGGCAAGTGCTTATTCTACTGAACCATCTCCCTGGCCCCTTTAAAACTCTTATAACCATCAGACAGTCTTAAAGTTGCTAAATTGCCCACACTGGGCTCAAACTTGGATACTAATGTTGTGGTTTTTGTGGTACCGGAAATCTAACCAGTGACCTCATGGGCTTGAACTTGGAAGACAAGGTGACTTTTTCTTTTTCTTTTTTTTTTTGGGGGGGTGGTGGTTGTGGGACCCGGGTCTGAACTCACACCCTTGCACTTGCCAGGCAAGCGCTTATTCTACTGAGCTATCTCCCCGGCACCTTGGGCTTGAATTTGGGATTCTCCTGCCCCAGTCTCCCAGTGTTTGGGACTGCAGCCATGTACCACCACACTCTGCTTAATCATCTCTTAAATGGAGCAATAGCCTAGAGCCTGTACAGGTATTCTGAAAGCATCATACACCCCTTATTTTATTTAAGGCACTCTAGTATGACTGTATGATCTACAGTGAACCTAAATAAGAGAGCAGCATTATTTTACAGGTAAAAATTCAAAAGACCTCTTCAAAACTAAACTTACCTATACTCCCACCCCCACTTTTCCAACCTGACTTTATCAACTTTTCCCCTATATTCCCAGACACACAGTGAGAGAACATGTGAATGTGCACATGACACATACATATATAACAAATTTAGAATGCTGACAAGGGAGACGAAACTTCAGGTGATCATGAGACATATCTGAAGCTAACCTGAGTATGGCTGATGAGATTATCAGAAATATCTGCCTTTAACTGCCAACCATAGTGCTGGCAATCAAACTCAAGGCCTCACCCACGAGGCAAGTACTCTATCCTGAGCTATAATCCCAGTCTTTTTTTTTAAAAACACTAATCTTTGCCAGAGATACAACTTAGGATGAGGTCCTCAGTTTGAGTCGCAGTATCAAAAAAATAAAAACACTAATCTTTTAAAAATACCATTTAATGTTTTTACTAAAATGAAACATGATACGCATGCAAAATATTCAGAACTTTGACTATAACATGAATCCTCCCTCAGCAGCATAAGTGCCTGCCCATCAAGCACAAGGTCCTGAGTTTGATCCCCAGTACCACCAAAAAAATATATATTTATATTAAATATTTTTAATAATTTAAAAAATAAACTACATCACCTCCCACGGTACTGATACACAATTATTTAACCAACACCCAACTGGAAAGCACAGAGGAAGCACTCCCTATTTTATTAGTACAAACTTTGCTGCGGTGAAATCATCCCCATGTTGTTTTTCTACAAAGACCCATATGTGAAATAACTGTCGAATTAAAGGGTAAGTGCAGCAGGGCCTGGTGGCGCAAGTCTGTAATGCCAGTACTCTGGGAAGATGAAGCAGGAAGCTCACAAATTTAGGTCTAGCCCAGGAAATTCAGTGAATCTCTGTTTCAAATAAAACATTTTAATAAAAAGGGCTGTGGGTGTAGTTCAGTATGAGGACTGAGTTCAATACCTAGTACTACAGTGAAAACAACTAGGAGTATGTGCATATTTAAAAAAAATGATTGATGTGGGTATGGTAGCACAAGCCTGCAATCCCAGCACTGGAGAGGCTGAATAAGAGGATCAAAAATCTGAAGTAGGCCTAGAATATATGAGAATCTCTTAACAACTTTTTTCTATTAGTAATTTTGAGATGGTAGATAAAGTAGAAATTGCTCAAAAAGGAGTTGCTCCAGGAATAAAGGTCAGACTTTTAATACGATATTTAAAATTCCAAAGCAGCTCACGGGTGATGGGGGAGGATATTTATTAACAGTATAGCCAATCACACCTGCACATACCCATAATCCTAACTACTTGGAAGGCTGAGGCAGAATAGTTTGAACCTAGCCTGGCCAACATAACAAGATGAAGCCTCAAAGAAAAAAAGGAAAAAAGAAAGAAAACTTTTTTTTGGTTTGGTTTTTTGGCGGAACTGGGAATTGAACTCAGACCCTTGCGCTTGCCAGGGAAGCGCTTATTCCACTGAGCCATCTCCTGGCCCCTAGAAAACTGTTTTAATCATTCTGACCTTATGAAATAGTTGCTGATAAACTGACTGCTTTAGGAAATAGAACAAAATCAGCCAGGCTTTGTAGCCCACACTTATAATCGAACACTTAGGAGGCTGCAGTAAAATGATCACAAGTTTGAGGCCATCCTGGATAATTTAGCAAGAGCTTATTCAAAAATAAAAATTTGAAGCATGGTGATACACACCTCCAACACCTGCAGCCTGGGAGGCAGATGCAGGAGGATCCCAAGTTCAAACCCAAACTGGAGAAATGGGAGACCAGGGCTTCCTAAATTGTGTGTGTGTGTGTGTTTGCGTGCGCGGTCTTTTTTAAGACAGGGTCTCGCTGTGCAGTTGAAGCTGGCCTTGAGCTCACTTTGTAGCCCTAGCTGGTCTCCACCGTCGCAGCGATCTCCCTGCCTCAGCCTCGCGAGGGCCGGGATTACAAGCATGAACCACCAACGCCCCGACACCTCAGTAAATAGTGTGGCAATAGCTACAGCTGTAGCACACTAAAAGGCCCTGGATTCAATCCCCAGTATAAAAAACAAAGCAGCTGTGGAACTTGGGTAGTGATTACGAAAGCGTTTTTCCTCTTACCTCGGCAGGGCCAGTGATTTATGGTCACGAGCTCGGGTAACTGGTGAATGTCGGTCTGGAACGCAAGAGGCTCTGATGCTTGCAACTCCAGCACGACCATTAGTGTTGCTGAGTAAAAAAGAAAACGAATGGAGGAAAAAACATAAGAGAATGAGCCGAGCTGCCAGAGTGCAACAGAAGAGAGGCGGACGACGGTACGAGTCTTTGGCCCACGGACCGCGCAGGTCCCAAGGTGGAAAGGAAACCCCTACCCCCGGCTCAGAGGGCCGCAGCATCCCCCAGAGCGCAGCCCCACGGCTCCGCCGCACCAAACCTGGTAGACGGTGGCGCTCGGGGCCATCGACGCCGCGGGCTGCGGCCGCCGGAAGTCGTGCGCCTCGAGGCCGCGCCGCTCTGCTGCGCAGGCGCAAAATGGCCGCCGCGGCCTACTTTCTTCGCGGATAGATCTGACGTCCACGCCAGGGGCGGCCGCAGCACGCAGCAGCACGCAGGCAGCACGCAGGCAGCACGCAGGCGCCCTCGGGATCTCCAGGTAAGCGCGCCCAGGCGGCCGTTAGTGAGGCGCCCTCCGCCCCCGGCGGGCATTGAGTGGCTGGACTTAGTTGATACCGGAAGGCGGAGATGGTGGACTGTGTGCTGCCGGACCAAAGGATGCCGAGAACCTGTGGGGAAGGCGTAGCAGGCCATTTTATTTTTATTTCTGGTTTTTTGAGACAGAGTCTCGCTCTGTAGTTCAGACTGGCCTTGAGTTCACTTTGTAACCCAGGCTGGTGACCAATTCGCGAAGATCCTCCCACCACAGCCTCCCGAGTGCAGGGATTACCTGCGTGCGCCATCGTGCCCGGCTGCCAGGCCGATTCTGAGTGTGTACCGTGTAGACCAGCCGCTTTCTGCCCTTCACCTGTCCACACACACTTTACAATACAGCTCTTCTCAGCGGAGTAAGCGCTTGCCAGGCAAGCTCAAGGGCCTGAGCTCAATCGCCGGTTCCGCAATTAAAATAAAATAAAATAAAGCTCTTGCTATATGTGGACTTTGTGAGTATAAAGAGATTGTAGATAAAGAAGAGTCATACATAAATAAATAAAATTTTTTTAAAAAGGGCTGGTGAGATGGCTCAGTGGTCTAAAGCACCTACTTAGAACAAGCTTAGCAAAGCACAGGGACCGCGGTTCAATCCCCCAGCACCACGTGCCAGCCAGCCCCGCCCCCTGGTGGGCTGAGCTGGACACACACATTCACACACGCGCACACACACATAAGTAAATAAAATTAAAAAAAAAAAGAAGAGTCAGAAACTCATACATCTTGGCAAGCACAGGGACCAAGGTTTAATGCCCGCGACCGAGTCTGGGTGTGGTGGCACAGGCCTGTAATCCCAGAGTTGGGGAGGCTGAAAACAGGAGGCTCACTACGACTCCGAGCTCCGTAGTGAGACCCTGTACCAAATACAAAAAAATGAGAAAAAAAAAAAAAAAAAAGTCATGTAAATATATTTGTTTTTTTAAATTGTAGAAGGGCTGGGATGAAGCTCAGTATTAGAGCAGTTGCTTAGCAAGGGAGAGGCTCTGGGCTCTCTAGCACTACAAAATGTAAGTGAAAAATAAAATTAGAAAACAAACGTCTTTGGAAACAACATTTTTTTTCCTTTATAGTACACTACTAGGGATCCAACCCCAAAACCCTGTACCACTGGGCTACACCTTCCCAGCACTTTTTGTTTTCATTTTATGTTGGGATAAGGTGTCAAATTCCCTGAGATGGTCTTGAATTTGCTCTCTTGTCTCTGCCTCTTGAATAGCTAGGATTACAGACATTGCCCCCACAATTAATATGTAAGTGAATTTTTAAAAGTGGGATTGAGGGGCTGGGGAGATAGCTCAGTAGAATAAGTGCTTGTCTGGCAAGTACAAGGTCCTGAGTTCAACCCATGGTACTGGGGGGGAAAAAAAAAGACTTGGCTCTGTGGCCGAGTTGATAGCGCAGTAGAATAAGTGCTTGCCTGGAAAGCGCAGGGTCCTGAGTTCAATCCCTGGTGCCACAAAAAAAAAAAAAAAAAAGTGGCATTGTGTGCGGTGGTGCACCCCTGTAATACCAACACTCAGGAGACTGAGGCAGGTATATGGCTGAGAGTTTGGGATGAACCTGGGCTACAAAATGAGCTCCAGGCAGAACCTGTCTCAAAAAGACAAAAAAGAAAAAACAAAAAAATTGAAATGGAATTATTAGGTCACCTCTAGAAATGAAACTGGGGAGAGCACACCTCCATATTTATGGTTTAGAAGACTTAGAACAGAGGCCTTGTGGAGCAAAAACAGGTGCAGTGGCATCTGGCTTGAATTTAGAAATCACATTAAAACCATGGTACTCCATGTATATTTTATTCTTTGATATTTATAGTTGACAATGTTAAGTACTTTATTGGAAATGTCTCATATTTTTAGATGTTTGCAAGTACTTGATGTATATTAAAAGTAAAGGTAGTAAAACAACGCTTTTTATTGTTAAAATTCATGAGAAATGTTTGTTTTCAAAAGAGCAAACTACTCCTCTATGCAGTGCGTATGTTTGCACACTGGCTCCAGGAGAGGAGGTGAAAGCCCAAAACTTGTGTGCCAGTGTGATTATCATTGGGGAGGTCAACAATTCTATCTATATTCATACATTGTGTTTTACCTTTTTGTGCATAAAAAGGATTTTTTTCTTTTTTGGCGGAACCGGGGATTGAACTCGGGCCCTTGCGCTTGCCAGGGAAGTGCTTATTCCACTGAGCCATCTCCCTGGCCCCTTTTTGTGCATAAAATAGTGTATGTGATCGAGTTGGTAGTTATTTAGATCTAAGCTGGAGCTGGGAGAATGGCAGCAGAGCTGGGAGAGGAAACCAAGAAAATGGGACCAGATCTGAGTTTACAATTCCTGGAAGGGCACATTGAGCCCATAACAGTGCTCTGCATAAAGTGTCATTGACGTGGGGCAACACGTGTGCCAAGGGTCCTCAAAGCACAAGTAGATCCCCAAGGCCTGATTAGCATAGATTTACATTGTGATTTGACACTCCCCTTCCTTTGTGGTCCACTGCTCTTCTCATAGCCAAGATGATAAGCAAAAGCTCTCTCCTGACAAGAGGTGAGGTCCTGCTGTAAATGAGAAGAATCCCACAGCCCTCAACCGCTACCCATGTTCCATGTGCTAAGTATTTAGCCTAGCACCTTAACAAATGCTAGACAAGAACTATTACCTGCCTTTTTAAAATTTTATTTATTTATTTATTTTGGTACCAGAGATGAATTTAGGACCATGTGCTTGCCAGGCAAACATTTAGGTCATTGAGCTATCTCCCTAGCTCTCCTATTGCATGTCTTATTGTTTCAGAAAACCAAATGGAAGACTTTGCACCAAAGAGTTGAGAAGGCAACTTTTATTAATGCTGGCAGACCTAAGGAAAACTGAGTTTTAAATCATCAGCCCTGGGTCAGCCTTGCATGGGTTTAAATATAATTTGCAAGCAGGAAACACAAGGCTAATAGGTTAATACATGAGTGGTTAAATACATTAAGCAAGGTAATTTTAGCAAACTTACTTAAAAAGGAAATGTTTACCATTATGTAGGAATATGCTGGGGATGAGGGAAGGGTATTTGTATGGGACAAGCCAAGTTAAATGTTTCATTGACTAGGCCAGTTGTTCCCCAGGCATGACATTCTTGAAGCAAGTTGGAATCAGTGCATTTTTTTTTTTCCCACATTCTTCTTAGTGGTTAATTGCTGTACAAGATGCGGACTTGACATCCTATTTACAAACACCATTAGAACAAATCATTCTATTCATTAACAGAATGTAACTATATATCTATCCTAACCACTTTGAATACACAGATACAAAGTGGACATTCATCTGTATACCCTTTTTTTGTTAAGTTCCGTTATTTGAATATTATAGTGTGTAAACTCAGCAAAATATTCTAAAAGAGTCCAGTAGCCCATAATAGTATCGGGTCTTCCGCTTAACTGGCAACGTCAGAAACTGTTGACCTGAGTCCCCTACAGCTCAACATAACAGCATGGCTTTATTTCTTATATTTTGTTTTTATACTTTTTTTTCTGGATGGTTAAGACCAAGGTAAAGCAGGACCTATGCAACAAGAGTTGTAGCTTTTGGGTCTGATAAGGTCAGTGAAATCCCCTCAGGATTTATCCTGAGATCCTGCACCTCAGATTTTAGAACCTTTGTCAGTGTCAGCCGTGTGGATGAGACCCGGCCACTGCTTGGCCAATGTGCTCTCTGTGAAAGCCTGAGAGAATGTTTTCTCTCCAAGTGACTCTCCTTAGGCACACTCTACATCGTGGATCACTTTTGCATTTTCTTTTAACTAAAGGAAAACACAAGCCAGACATAGTCAATTTGACCCAGCACATTGTTTTTTTGTTTTGTTTTGTTTTTTTGTTGTTGTTTTGGCTGGCTCAGCCTGTCCTGAGGGCTAGGCTGGCTCAGCATGTGGTGACAGGGATTGTACCATGGTCCCCTGCACCTGCCTAAACTTGTGTAAGCAGGCACTTTAGACTGTTGAGCTATCTTGCCGGCCCTGACCAGCACATTGTTAAAGGATAACAACTAGACTCAGACAATCAAGGCTTAGCTGAAATTTCGCCAAGTCATGTACATGACTAGCAGCAGGGGTTGGTAGTTACAGGCCTCTAATTAATTTCTTTTTTTTTTTTTCCGGAACCAAGAATCGAACTCAGGCCCTTGCACTTGCCAGGGAAGCGCTTATTCCACTGAGCCATCTCCTCGGCCCCTTCTCTAATTAATTTCTAACTTCTGCTATAATATGCTCACGAAGGCTCCCACTATAAGAGAATATGCCAAGTATCACAAGTTTTTTTTTTTTTTTTAATATATTTGTACAGGTTCTCACTATGCAGCTCGACTGGTAGTGATCCTCCTGTTTCAGCCTCCCCAGCACTGGATCACAGGTGTGCGCCACCACTCCCAGACTCCAAGGATCAAGCCCAGGTCCTTCTGCTTGTCAGGCAGGTGCTGAGACCCACTTCCTTGCTTTTTCTTTTCCTTTTTTTTTTTTTCCTGTGGAACCAGGAATTTAACTCAGGCCCTTGCACTTGCCAGGCAAGCGCTTATTCTACTGAGCCATCTCCCCAGCCCCTTTATTTTCCTCATATTGCTATATTCCAGTATCTGGACACCAAATCTTAGACAGGATATTTCTCTGCTGTTCACTACTGTAGCATCTTCCTAGAAGTCTTAAAACTTAGGCATCTGAAATGAAAAGAGATTTCTCAGATGAATATAAACAGCAAATAAATATATGAAAAGATGTTCTACATAACAAATATATTCATCACCATTCAAGAATGCAAATTAAAGCAACACTGAAGTGGTCAGGGGTTTGATCTCTGGGCATGCCGTGCCAGCCCCACCCCCTGTGCAGGCTGAGATGGCAATTGAGACTGGGCGTGGTGGCACGCACCTGTAATCCCAGCTCTTGGGAGGCTGAACACAGGCAGATCACTATGGGTCTGATCTATACAGTGAGACCCTGTAGATCCTTACTAAAATACAAAAAATTAAATGCATGTACAAATTATTTGTATGCTAATTAGTAGAAATAAAATTGTTATTAAAAAATAATAAAAACACAGATTCTGTCTCACTCTAGAACTAGTGGCTATAATCATGAAATCAACCAGTAACAATTGCTGGTGCAGCGGAGCGGAAAAGGAACTCCTCTCCACCATTTGTAAGAGTGAATTGCCACAACCAATATGGATATCAGTATGGAAATTCTTCAGAAAACTAAAACTAGAAGTTCAATTTTATCTAGCTATATAATTTGTGTTATCTAAATCTTGGAAACAGCCTAGATGCCCATCAAAGATGACTAGATTAAAAAAATGTGGTTTTTATAACATAAACTTTTTTTTGTTTGTGTGTGTGCCAGGGATCAAACTCAGGACCTTGAGCATGCCAGGCAGGTACTTACACCATGAAACTGTCTCCCCGGCAAAAATCTATTTTTTATACACAATGGAATACTACATGGCCACAAAGAAGGGTAAACTTAACATTTTTAGGTAAATTAGGCATTTTGACACATCATTTTAAGTGAAATAAGTTTGATATTCTGTTTTTGTGACAGGGTCTCACTATGCAGTTTGGACTGGCCTTGTGCTCACCAACTTTCCAGGTCTCAAATTCACAGAGATCCTCCTGGCTCAACCTCCCGAGTGCTGGAATTACAGGCATGCACCACCATGCCCGGTTGGTTCCAGGCCCTCACAGTGAGCACCTGCATCCGGGGATGAGACAGCCCAGCTGGATATCCAGGGCAGAGACTGCACGTCATGTGGGGCTGAGGAATCACATTTGGGTCCTTGTGCTTGCCAGGTAAGTGCCTATGCCTCTGAGCTATCTCCCTGGCCCCGGATACTCATGTTTAAATATTGTATTATTTTTCTTATGTGAGAAACTGAAAAGGTTAAACATGGGCCAAAGTGGGTGTTTGATATTGAGAACTGGGAAGAAAATGTTCAGATGAAAAAGGGAATAAGAGAAGGGAAAAGGAAGTGAGAGGACAGGGACACAAAAATTTAAAAATGGCAGAAGAATGTTTTTTTTTTTTTTTGTGGCTGGCTCAGAATGCCTTCAGGGCATGTTTGGCTGGCTGGAGTTTTTTGGTTTTTTTAAATTTTATTTATTTATGTGTGTGTGTGTGTGTGTGTGTGTGTGGCCAGCTCAGCCCACCAGGGGGCGGGGCTGGCTGGCACGTGGTGCTGGGGGATTGAACTGCAGTCCCTGTGCTTTGCTAAGCTTGTTCTAAGTAGGTGCTTTAGACCACTGAGCCATCTCACCAGCCCCAGGCTGGAGTTCTGGGGATCGAACCACAGCAACCTGAGCCTGACTGCTTTGTTGAAGCAGCCACTTAAAGAACTGAGCTAAGGGGCTGGCCCCCAAAAAATTTAAAAATGGAAGGAAACTATAGAAACAAAGTTTTGTAAACTGAAAGAATTGAAGTGAAGACCGGGAATAAAAAGATTGTGGTCTCTCATATACAGGTACAAATTTCCATGATGAATGTGATTATTATATATGTAAAAAGTGTTCCAATAAAATTATTAAGAATTAGTGGCCATTGAGCTGCCTGTTTGATTGGAGGAAGAGACTTTACTATTAGCCTATAGATAAGGAGCAGGTCAGATTTCCACATTTCCTGTGGAGGAGATTGGACATTCATGTCAAACAGGAATGTCAGATAAATTGTCAGCCTGAAAGCCACAGACTTAGCAAGATTCTTTTTTTTTATAATTTTTTTATTTATGAGAGAGAGAGAGAGAGAGAGAGAGAGAGAGAGAG
>NW_004524597.1:1250760-1256084 GCF_000260255.1 Octodon degus
TGGCATGTGGTGCTGGGGGATTGAACCGCGGTCCCTGATGCTTTGCTAAGCTTGTTCTAAGTAGGTGCTTTAGACCACTGAGCCATCTCTCTAGCCCCGACTTAGCAAGATTCTATTTACTTATGTACAACAACACTGGAATCTTGCTTTTTGATGAGAAATCTCAAGTCTTCCAAAATCTTACAGAAATAACTTTATCCTTTGGATGGTCTTTTTTGTAAGATGCTTCAATTGAAACTGTTTTTTTGTTTTGTTTTGTTTTTTGCAGTACTGGGGATTGAACTCAGGACCCTGCCCTTGCCAGGCAAACACTTATTCTACTGAGCTGTCTCCCCAGGCCTTGAAACTGGTTTTATTCTAGAAGGATGAGTTCAGTTATCTACCTCTACCACCTTTATTGTAGTGGTTATGGTAAAAATCACTTTAAAAAGGCCTATTTTAGTTTTCTGAGTTTTTATGAGCACTTGATCTCCAGGACTAGTAGTAGGTGGTCCCCTGGGCCAAGAGCTGGTGGGACTCTGTTGCCATACATTTGCATTGCCTGGTGTACTTTGCCTATATTAATAATACATAGTCAGCGGACTAAAGTGCCTATTTTGGACCTGGGGAGATAGCTCAGTAGAATAAGCGCTTGCCTGGTAAGTGCAGGGTCATGAGTTCAATCCCTTGTACTGCAAAAAAAAAAAATAAAAAAAAATAAAGTGCCTGCTTAGGCAGAGCTTAGCAGCCAAGATTTGATCCTCAGTGTGCCATGCCACCCCCATCCCTGGGGTGCACTGAGATAGAGACTGAGACTGGGTGTGGTGGCAAGTGCCTGTAATCCTGGTGCTTGGGAGGCTGAAAATAGCAGATTGTTATGAGTCCAGTCTATGTAGTACGATCCTGTAGACCCCATACTAAAAAAATATATATACTGTAAGAGTCTTATAGTCTCTGGGTCTAGTACTATATCAAAGGATAAAAGTGGCCTCCTATATAACAGCTCAAATTTAGCCCAGTGTTGGGTGTGTCATGAGTCCTTATGAGGGCTGTGGACAGTAATTGGAGCCAGGGACTCAGACATCTCTTGGCGATGTTTTGCCATAGCTAACTTTAGGGTCTGGTTGGCTCTCTTGATGGAAAGATATAATGAAGATGGTACTGTAGGGGCCGGCAAGATAGCTCAGCAGATTGAAGCACTGGCTTAGGCAAGCTTAGGCAAGCGCAGGGACTGTGGTTGGATCCGCAGCACCCTGCTGCACTAGCCCCGTCCCCAGGGCAGGCTGAGCCTGCCAGAGTCCGGGCATAGAGGTGCACGCCTGTAATCCCAGCACTGGGGAGGCTGAAAATGAGGATCACCACGAGTCTCAGCTGCATAGTGAGACTCTGCAATAACCAAATACATAAAAAAAAGATGGTACTTTTTTCCTAAAGTCTTTGTCATTCATGAATTCAGAGGTAAAACAAGGCCCGTTGTCATTCTGGCATAGCCTTGAGTAGTACCTTGAGTACCTGTGCATACAGCCTTTTCCAAATGGGGAATAAAGGCTTCAGTCCAGCATGTAGAAGTGTTGGGACTGGTATCTGCTTAAATGCCCCACAGGGTTGCCTGTGGGTAAAGTCCAGTTGCTAGTCTTCCCCAGTGTATGCCACTGTCCTCTGTACAGGTTCTAACAAAGGAGATAGTTTGGGCTTATGGGGGTTATCGTAGGTACACGATGGGCAAGATTGGCAGGAGCCTCAGGTAGTTGCTGCTAGTACTAGTCCTGTGAAATTTTGACCATTTCCAATGTAACATCTCATCCAAAAAGAATTATGAAGATACTTTATGGGTATCCACTTTGTTCCTTGAGGAAGAACCAATTTGTTTCTGAAATACCACCAGACTCCCTTTTTTTATTTTTATTTTATTTTTTCAGAACTGGAGATTGAACTCAGGCCCTTGTGCTTGCCAGGCAAGTACTTATTCTACTGAGCCATCTCCCGGGCTCTTATTCATTCATTTTTGGTGGAACTGGGGGTTGAACTCAGGTCCTTGCACTTGCCAGGCAAGCGCTTATTCTACCAAGCCATCTCCTCGGCCCCTCAGACTCCCTTTTTAGTACGCCCTCGTCCTAAGGCCTGTTTATTTCCCTGGGGATTACAGAATGGTTTTAATGGTTCTTCGGGAACCGGGAATAAGGATAGAGTCTCAAGGTGCTGTAAGGCTGCCCTTCTTGCTTCTCTGTCTAGCTGCTTTCTGATTTCCAAGTAGGGTTTAGACATTTCTGTTTAGTGCCCTTACAATGCACGACTGCAACCTCCTTGGGAAGATGGGCCACCTCTAGGAGTTATAGAGTCTCCTGCTTGTACTTTATGAATGATTGCTTATTAGTTAGTGAGCTATTCCCAGATTTCTACTGGGCATGTAGCAGCAGAAGGGCACATTTGTAGTCTGTATATATATTTAGCTTTTTGCCTTTTCATATTAGCACTGCCTGAGTAAGAGCTAAGAGCTCTGCCTTTTGAGGAGCAGAGTTCCCTGGGGAAAGAGGTTTTGCTTCAATGACCTGTTGTAAATTAACAACTTCACTTGCCTTTAAATGTCATTCTTAAGCAAAGATACTTCCATCAGGGAAACATCCCTCCACAGGGTCTTGAAAGGCAGCTGACTGATGGCCTGCCTACTCGCACAGACCTGGGAGGCACTTGTTCACAAAAGTGGCTAAAATCTGGGCCTGTAGGCCGCAAAGAAGAAAGATTAAGCCTAGTGTAAGTTTTTTTAAATATGTATTTAGGTTTTTGTTTTGTTTTGTTTTTGTTTTTTGTGGAACAGGAGATTGAACTCAGGCCCTTGCACTTGCCAGGAAAGCACATATTCTACTGAGCCATCTCCCCAGCCCCTTAATATGTATTTAGTACAGGGCCTACAGGATCTCACTAAGTAGATCAGACTTCTGATTCTCCTGTTTTCAACTGGGATTACAGGCATGCACCACCACGCCCAGTCTCAATCTCCATCTCAGTGTGCCCCAGAGATGGGGCCGGCAGCCATGGAGGGGATTGAACCCTGGCCACTGCTCTCTGTCTAGGCAGGTACATCAGTCTGCTGAGCTATCTGGCAGGCCCTCGCCTAGTGTGTTTTAATATTAGCCTCAGGGGTATCTAAGAGCATGGCTTGATACTTGGTAAACCATTCCCATTAAGCACAAATAACCTCTTGACTCCACAATTGCCCTGACCTGATTTGAACCACAAAGCATCCCTTCTGAGACTCAAGTCTTAAGACATCTTTACCCAAAGTTAAAATGATGCGGGTGTCTTTCTTAGAAGCAAATATGATGGATTTTCCATATTGGGACTCACTAATTCCTTAGAGAAAAGGGTGTTGAGCTACTTGATGGCTCTGTTTAGTGCTTTGAAACTCCTATGAGGTCAGTGCAGGGGCTTCCCCACTGGTACTTTCTTAGCCACATTGTATTTATAGCTCTGCTTTAGCAAGGTAGAGTCACTTGGGAAACAGTTACCCTGTTGCTTTGTTTAAAGTACCCAATTAAAGGTGTAGAGAGGGGCCAGGGATATGGCTCAGTAGGATAAACACTTCACTGGCAAACACAAGGATCTGAGTTCAATCCCTGGTTCTGTCAAAAAAAAAAAAAAAAGATGTAGAGATGGAATTTTTTTTTTTAAATAACCCTAAGTTTTAAGAGGTGGGCATGGTGGCACATGCCTCTAATTCCAGCACTTGGGAGACTGGGGCAGGAGGATTGTTGCAAGTGTGAGACCAACCTGGGATATGAAATGAGCTCAAGGCCAGCCTGAACTACATAGTGAGACCCTATCCCAAGAAGGCAAAACAAAAAAGTTTTTTTTTTTTTTTTTTTTGTGGAACTGAGGATTGAACTCAGGCCCTTGTGCTTGCCAGGGAAGCACTTATTCTACTGAGCCATCTCCCCGGCCCCCGCAAAAGTTTTAAGAACATGGATGGCTGTATTTTTGTGTATACCTTTGTCATTTGTGTTAAGCTTTATTGGGTGCTCTTTTGTTCTGGTCTAGCCATCGACCTGTGTGTAAATTTCCCGAATTTTGTTAGAAAGAAGGACTCAATCCCATTTCAAAACCAAAATTATGTTGTTGTCTAAAATTGGTGGCTATGGGGCTAGGGAGATAGCTCAGTAGAATGAGCGCTTGCCTGGCAAGCACAAGGGCCTGAGTTTAATCCCTGGTTCCACAAAAATAAATAAATAAATAAATAAATAAATAAATAAATAAATAAATAAATAAAATTGGTGGCTAACCCCCTATTTACAAAGGTGAGATTTCCTAGGATTGTAAAGAAATTTTTTTTTTTTTTTTTTTGAACCAGGAATTGAGCTCAGGTCCTTGCGCTTGCCAAGGAAGCGATTATTCTACTGAGCCATCTCCCCGGCCCCCTGTAAAGCAATTTGAAAAGAAGAAAAAAATAGTAAACAAACAGTGGTGATTGATTCTCAGTGGTGCCCAGGTACAAGAGAAGACATGGCGGCAGTCACATGATGAGACCAAATGGTGACCCAGATTGAGCTAACACCCCAAGAAAGATAACTTGGGAGAGACAGACATTCCCTGTGGGTCAGAACTCAAGATAAAAGAGGAAACAAATACAGCTACATACTTTCCTAGGGAAGAGCATCGAGGGATTGATATTCTAAGTAGGTATCAATCACCTTGAAAGAGCCCAAATGAGCCACTAACCCAACTCCCAAGAGAAAGAGACCCTGTCCTGGATTCTTTCCTGCTTGCTACATGACTTGCTTCCCCATATGGTACTGGATTTAATCAATTTTACCTGAGCAATGGTGCTTGTAATCTCATTGGTTGACCATTGTTTTGTCCCACCTCATGCCCACCTAAGCAGGTTCCCATGTTCTCCACCACCTTAGACCCTCCTCACCACATGTTTTACTCTATAAAAGTCCCTGGAAGAGACAGCTTCCCGGGGACAACCCACTTGCCCCCTTTTCTGTGCCTCTCAGTCAGGAGCTTTCTTTCCCCTAATAAATATATTCTGCTCATAACCTCTGTTTATTCCTAAAATTTATTCTTCAGTTTTAGAGAACATGACCTCATCCCAGGTACCTTTCAGGTCGAGAGTTTCATTTTTCCTATATATCATTTGGAGGTCATCCACCCAGATCATTTTTTCCTCTATATCATTAGCAGCTTCATAGATAGAGTCTCAGACTCAGCCTTGACTATCTATGCTAGCTGGAACTCAGAAATAATATGGGGCCGGGGAGATGGTGCAGTAGAATAAGTGCTTCCCTGGCAAGCTCAGGGGTCTGTGTTCAATCCCCAGTTCTGAAAAAAAAAATAAATAAATAAAT
>NW_004524597.1:1256214-1263541 GCF_000260255.1 Octodon degus
CCAGTGAAGAACTGATTGATTACGCTCTCTCACTCGGCCCTGACCCCCTTGTGATCCCTGCCATATAATAAATGACCTCCTCTAACTAAAACCTACCCAAGTGAATCTGACTAATAATATATGACTAAATACATATAACCAGTTATAGAATAACCTGCTATCAGCTTTTGTACTTCTGCTCGCAACATTGTATATAAGATTTTGCTTTGCTTTGAGTCAGGGCTAATGATTTCAAATTGAGTTCTCATTAGTCCACTAGTGGGTTTTTAAAAATTTTTTATTTTATTTTTGTGGTACCAGAGATCGAACTCAGGACCTTGTGCTTGCAAGGCAGGCATTTGTGACACTGAGCTATCTACCCCAGCCCTTAGTCTACTAGTGTTAATAAAGTTAGTTGCTTCCTACTCCCTGGTGTGCAGTGTTTTCCATTTTGTTCAGTTACAGTTCAGTAACAAAACTACATAATAAGACCCTGTCTCAAAAGACCAAAAAAAAAAATTTTTTTTTTTTTTCTTTTCACCCAGAACAGAAGCCTGGACATTTCCCCAGCAGATAAATTCAGCCATTCTTTTTTTACTTGCAAATGACCTCTTTCACTTTTGAATACACAATTTCACCTGTAAAATGTGCTTTTCCCTGCGAATGGACCATAATCTTTCAGTGATTGGGCCACCCTTCCCTTCCCTCAAAGCAGAAGGATACACTGACAAACTCCACAAATTCCCTCCACCAGAAACATAAATACTCCTAGCCCCAAACTTGTACTACACATCTCTCTACTTCTTCTTCTGCAGTCTATTTCTTTAAATGTGTGCTTTTAAAATTTCTGCCAAATAAAATTGCTGTGCCTCAGACTAACACATCCTGAAACTTTTTTGTATGAGTCAGCAAACCTGTAAATTTATTCTATGTGTAGGATTGCGTTCTTTATTTTAGAAGACAGAACTAAAGGTAGCAGACCACTGCTGTCTTATCAGGTCTTAACTAGTTCAAACCTCAAGAACTGTGGGCTCCTGTGAAGAGCTGGAAATGGGGAGCCAGAACTGCCACCAGCCACCAGATAACCAAGATTTATGGGCCCTTGCCTAAATGATGGGCCCTAGGAGATAAACACACAGACACAATGCCCACAAAGCAACCCAAATCTCTCACAACTATAAAATCCCATAGCCTGTTAGCAACATGACCATTCTGGTCTAGGGCCAAATCCTGTCAGGCTTTTATCCTAATAAAGCCTGCCCTTTACTGTGGAGTTTGCCTATCTCCATTGTTTCCTAATAGGAACATTCCCAGGCCCTATCTGGTGGGATGTGCCATGGTGCCTGACACTGACCTAAATTTTTAAGGTAACAAATGATACAAAATGGTCAAACTTTGTTTTGCTTCTGGTTACCTATTGGACATTGCAGGCCCAAGTGAAGTGTCATGGTTCATAGTGAAATTGGCTTTTAAGTCCCTGATGTCTCAGAAGTAAATGCAAATCATGCGTTTACTGACAAGTAGGAGATGGCCTGGGATTTTGTATGTCCCCTGAGAGTGTGTGTATATGTGAAAGAAAGGTATTAGGTAGCTGATGCTGGCTGTGAGCTCGTTGTTATCCTGTCTCAGCCTCCTGAGTGCTAGGATTAGAAGGGTGTGCTGTTTCATATGGTTGTTCTACATTTGGCTGTACCACATCCCTAAGATGATCCCTGACTGTGTCCAGATAAAACCAGAAAATAGGGGAAGTTAGGCAGATAGGACATGTAATGGGTCAACTCACATTTTAGACTATAAATGTAAATCTTGTGCTCTTTGTTGTAAATGTATACTCACCCACTGTTCTAGGTTGTTTAGTAAATAGTGGCTGTTTCTTGCTGTTTGCTAGATAAAATTCCTACCTCATCAATTGCTGTAACCCTCACCAATTCCTGTAACCAAAGTTAGTTTACCGAGATGACTTCAAAAGGAAATAAAATGGGCTTTAACTTCTTGTAGCCTCCGGCTATGCAAGCCTGCCTGCAGGTACTCAGGTGCAAGATAACCAGAAACTAAAAGAAAGCCCCAGGAAATTGAGTCTGAGTAGTGGTCACAATGACCCTGAAAGCATTATTGTGCGTCAGACAATGAATTTGTTCACCAAATGGAACGTGGTTCCAGGTTTTAAACCGCCTCCCTTTCTTGGCTCCCCACCTTTTGGTCTTCTCCTGCTTGAGAGCAGACCAAGGGCCCTGAGTTCAGTAATAACAGCTTTCCAAATCCCAGTCTGGCCGATCTGGTTCCTATTCTGAGCAAGCCATAACATTTGGGGTCTCGTCCAGGATCCCCTTTACTGGGGATCAATCCGAGGAACCAGAGTTTTTGGAAACCATTTCCCTAGGGAGACTTTCTGGCCCCAGGGTGGTCTCTGAAAACTTACAAATTTTATCATGTGAACCTCCGAGCCGTGAACCTCCGAGCTGTCTGTAAGTTCTTACTGGTAAGACATCTGTATCTGTATCTGTTCTGTTCGGGTGCCCATCTGGGAGTCGTAGGCGGTGTTAGAGTAATGATAGCCCCTGGACTTGACTTCCTCCGTGACAGCGGATTGGAGTCTCGGATCTGTTTTTGTGTGTTTCGGCTGATTGTTGTTTGTCTAATAACTATGTGTCAGTCTGCTTCTGTTTCTGCATCTTTGTCGCCCCTATAATGTTTTCTAAATAATTTTCAGGATTTCAGACAATGAGCCTCAGAGTATGGAGACTCTGTGCCCCCCAGAAAACTTTCTCAGAATTGGAATGGCCCTCCGTCCCCTAGGCCACTTGGCCTCCAAAAGGCTCTTTTAAACTTTTTCTTGCTTACCAGGTCCAGAGAGTCATCTTTGGAAATCTGGGGCACCCTGACCAGGTCACATACATTCAGGCTTGGATGGATCTTGTTGCTGACCTTCTGAAATGGCTCAAGGGTTGCTGTTCCAGATGCCATCCCCAGACGACCGGCCAATCCCACATGGTCGTACTAGCAGTTCCAACTGATAAGAAGTGGCTGTGACCCCTGACCATCACCCTCAGAACCTGCTCATTCTGCCTGCCACCCAGTACACAGGTAAATTCATTGTGCAGTTGTTAAATGTTGGTCAAAATGTATTGGTAAATCTAAGCTAAAACATGGAAATGTTTATAAGGTTATGAGATTTCTTTAATGGGACATTTTATGACTATTTTGTATTTGTATGTGTTGCATTTGAACTGGTTGCTAAATGTACTGATATTCCTTGCTTGACTTTATTTCGGAACCAGGGACTGAATTCAGGCCCTTGTGCTTGCCAGGCAAGCGCTTATTCTACTGAGCCATCTCCCCGGCCCCAAACATATGAGCTTAACTTTTTTTTTTTTTTTTTTTTTTTTTGTGGAACCGGGGATTGAACTCAGTCCTTTGCGCTTGCCACACTGAGCCATTTCCCCGGCCCCTCCTTGCTTGACTTTAGACAACAGCACTAGAGAAAATGTTTGTAAGCCTTCTAGTAGGTTTTATGTAAATTTCTGAAAAATGGGACTTTTAAATCTAGTTCAGACTTCAAAAGGAAATATACATGCCTATGAAACATGTGACTCCTTTTGCCAGCTAGATGACATTAGGTCGGTAATCCTTCTTGACCACTGAAAGATCTTCACTTAACTATTGTACATTTTTTACTTCTCTTTCTTTCTTTTTTCTTGTGGAACTGGGGATTGAACTCAGGCCCTTGCGCTTGCCAGGGAAGCGCTTATTCCACTGAGCTATCTCCCTGGCCCCTTCTCTTTCTACTAGTAAACTAGGAATTCTACCTGAGCTTTTCAGTAGAGCAACTTAATGAGTCACGCCTTCAAAAATTAGGCCGAGGCAGCTTGCAATAGTTTACATTCTGCAGTGGCTGTCAAGAAAATAATTTACATCTGTATGTTTCACATTAAGAATAAAGAAGAGACTTTTGCCAGCCTTAAAGTAATGTGTTTTTACCTATATGTAAAATTTGATTGCTAGATGATAAATATAAGTTTCACCTGTGAGCTTCAAGTTTAAATCTTGTCCAGTTGCTAAAACTGTTTATCTAGGTGATTAGATGAAAAACACAAGTTGTTTGGAGACTTGGCTCAGTGCGCAGAGCCAAATCCTCCAGCCAATTGTTCTATCCATTTCCAGAAGAGACTTTTTGTAGCCTAAAAAGTGCTCACTTCTTTTTTTTTTTTTTTTTTTTGGTGGAACCGGGGATTGAACTCAGGCCCTTGCACTTGCCAGGGAAGCGCTTATTCTACTGAGCCATTTCCCCGGCCCCAGAAGTGCTCACTTCAAATTGACCTTTTTATGCAATGGTTATGCTTCCTTCTGTTAGACTTCTGTCACCAGACCAGTAGTCTTATGTTCAGATTTTGTTTGCCTTAAGAAAGTTATTCTCAGGCTGGGGAGATAGCTCAGTAGAATAAGTGCTTGCCTGGCAAGTTCAAGGACATGAGTTCAATCCCCAGTACTGCCAAAAAAAAAAAAAAGAAAGTTATTCTAGTTTTGAAATATAGATGTGGGGGGCCAGGGAGATGGCTCAGTAGGTTAAGTGCTTCCCTGGCAAGCACAAGGGCCCAAGTTCAATCCCCAGTACCGCCAAAAAAAAAAAAAAAAGAAAGAAAGAAAGTTATTCTACTTTTGAAATATAGATGTGGGCTACAGGAGAACCAGGCAGTTCAGGTGCCTAAGGCTGCTGCTGCTTCCTGACCTTTGAACAAGATAGCCTTAATCACAGCCTTGCCCACCATTTTGGAAGTAAGGTTTCCCCTATTTGCATTTTAAAAGGGTGGGCTTCTAAAACAGCTGTAATCCAAGCCCTTACAAGGCTATACCCATCCTCAGCTTAGTTTATGCAAGCTTTTCAAGGATATCTTTTTTTTTTTTCTTTTTGCGGAACCAGGGATTGAACTCAGGCCCTTGCGCTTGCCAGGGAAGCACTTATTCCACTGAGCCATCTCCCTGGCCCAAGGATATCTTTTTAAAAAAGTAAAAAGATAGTTTAGAACTTCCAGAGGTTATGTGCCTTTTTCTCTGTGACCTAAAACAGATGTTAGATTTTAAAAAAATCTTTAGTAATTTTAAACAACCAGAAGATAGATACCTAGTCTATCATGGTTTAACTATAACAGAAACTACCTCCTCCCACTGGAGCCCAAGCAGTCAGACCCCTGCTGGCCTAATAGGCAGGAGTTGTAATAAAAAATATTTTCTAGTGTGTATTCTTAAAGGTCTAAAAAGAACTAAAACCAGGCCTTCAGTTATTAAATTCCAGCTTTTACCAGAAAAAAGATAAACACCCCTCTGACTTCTTAAAATGTCTAATAACTGGTAAAGCATACTTCTTGAGATGCTAGTTCAGTAGAGGGACAGATTACTCTTACAGATAAGTTCATTACTCAGTCAGTTCCAGATATCAGAAAAGAGCTATAAAAGATAGCTTTTTCTCCAGACAACTCACTTGATACTTTATAGGGTACTAAGGAAACAATGTCCTATAATCGGAACTGGGAGAAAACCAGGAGAAAAAAGCAAAGAGATCAAAAATAGCTGCCTTTGTTGCAGCCTCAAAACAGACCCTAAGTCTATTTCTCTGGGCTCCAAGAAGAGCTCAATGACAATGAGGTTCATCTGTTGATGAAATTCATCTGAGACTGCTGTCAGAAGCCAGGCCACTGTAAAAGGGACTGCTTTAGGGGCCCACAAGCCACACTCTGACTGCTAAGGCAGCCACTAGAGGTGAGACTGCACTCTGAGGCAGAGGCCCCAGAGCTCAGACTCAGTTTCCCAGATGGTCCAGGAGGACTGAAGGGCACTGGGCCTCCTCCTCCCTCTGGCTGAACTGTTCTCTCTACCTGCCATCACCATGGAGGAGCCCTGAGTAATCATGACTAAAAGAAACCCAGCCTGTTGCTGGACATTGACACAGGTCTCTTTGTCCTTTCCAATCCTGACCTTCCTTCTAATCATTGTACCACAATAGAAACAAACTTTAGAAAACATCTTGCTTTAGCTGTAGCTGAGATATATTTTTTATGTACAGATAAAATCCTGTCAATGTAAAAAAAGTTCTAGAGACACTGGCTACACAGTGTCCAATAGCTTTGGGCCTATAGATAGAGCCAGGCCTTGTCTTTAGAACATAAAATTCAGAGCCACAGTGTTAAAAGGATAAAAGTGCCCCTTGCTTACAATAGGGGCTATATCCAAAATACTAAATGGGACATTGGTTTAATCTGACTGAATACTGTGTATTTCATGATAAGTTTATTAAGTTAGCCAGGTTGATTTCTGATGTAACTCAGGTATTTCATGCTGATAGTAAATACAGGTGTAACTATGAAAATATGCCCAACTGTACTTAAATTACTTAAAAGCATTAACAGTAAAAATAAGGAATTAATCTAGTTTTCATATGTTCTCAAAATTTAGAGATAACTATAAGTATAGCTAGAGGGACTTGAAACAAACTGTTAGACTCCATAAATAAAGGGGTCTAAGAGCTAGTGGGTTATGATTGCTAGCCTCAAAAAGTTTATACATTACCTGTTAGCTCAAATGCTTATGCTTTGATTATACATGCTGTAATTTCTCAAAAAATTTGTTCTGTCCTAGAAGATACCAAAACCCAGGTAATCATGCAGGTAAAATCTATAACAAATATGCTAGATTAAGATTCCTTTTACTGGGACCCACCAAATTTTGTCTATAGAGACACATATTAAAGCCTAAACTAACTGTCCACCTGATAGAGCCCAGGTGATCTGAGCCTTCTCTAGGTTTCCTGCCTCAATACAATGAAAGCTATCTTCGTGTTCTTTGGGCAGGGCTACCTGCAGGAGGCCTGAAAACTGAGAAGTTGTACCTTACTCAGTAGACCCCAGATATCTGACACAAGCTGTGGAAGTTAGAAGGGTTTACAAAAATAAATTTGTCTGAGTTGAGGTGTTTCATAGTAAAAAAAAAAAAAAAGATACAGAATAAAATTATAGATAAAAAATGAGAGTGTTAATACTAACAGCCTACAGAAAAGAAGAACAGTCAAGAAAAAGAAAAAAGTTATGCTTCCCTGGATCCAGACAGAGAGAAGGGACATTTCAAGCAAAAAAAATATACAAAGCTGCTACAGAAGGAAAAAGAAAGTGTTCATGATGGGGTCAGAGGAAGTTTCAGATTGAAGTGGTCATGGGTCTTCCCCTCTCAGCCTGAGGAAACCCATGTTAACAGCCACTATAAGAAAAAAAAGCCTGGGGGCTGGGGAGATGGCTCAGTGGAATAAGGCTTCCCTGGCAAGCACAAGGGCCCGAGTTCAATCCCTGGTTCCACCAAAAAA
>NW_004524597.1:1263641-1265498 GCF_000260255.1 Octodon degus
AAAAAAAAAAAAAAAGAAAAGAAAAGAAAAAAGCTTGTTAAACTTTTAATAGATGCTCATGCAGATTTGTCCATTACCCAGCCAGTGGCCCCATTTGCCAACCAGAAAGTACTCAGTGTTTTCCATAGGTCTGACAATTCATGTGCCCCAGTACCCAATGGCCATGAAAGATAAAAAAGAGATTAAACCTCACATTTAAGAGATCTCTGCCAATTGACCTACAAAATGTTCTGACTCGTGTTTTTATAATTACGAACTTTAAAAGGTTATTGCATTCCAGATCTGCTAAGTGATTACTATATCCTGTTGATGTTATTATTTGTTTAATGGTTTCTTTGGCTTTGCCTCCTCCTGATTTAAAGCTATTCCACCTACCCAAGATAAAATTGCCTAGTGTCTATTGAGGGCTTTTAGGTAGAACCTCTGGAGAGTGTCTCTGACTGCCAGTCAACAACTGCGACCCTTTCAGCCTAGAGAAACCAGAGTGGTCATCGCCCATACTTTCCTCATGGCAGTTTGGGTTACTTCTTCAGAGGGAAAATGTTGCAGGCAGCTGAGTTAGATTAAAAATATTATAGACAGTCAGACAGGGCTAGGCCCTCAAGGAGACGCCCCCCCCTGCTTCCTGGGCTAGCCGCCTTTCGGTCTTCTCCTGTACGAGAGCAGACTGGGGGCCCTGAGCTCAGTAATAAACAGCTTTCCAAATTTCAATCTGGCTGATCTGGTTCCTATTCTGAGCGACCCATAACAGGACACAGGTCCTGAATAGTTAAAAGTTGGGGCCAGAGTGAATTAACATACCACATGTCCCAAACTAATTTTATGGCCTGAAGAAATGCAGAAGACAAAAAATAGATACTTAAAGGAGGAAGTAAAATGCAGATGAAACACTTTGCATTTTGACATCAAAGGCCTACTAGCAAACAGGAGCATCTCTGATTTCTGTCCCATACAATGGTACCAAAAAACTATATAAAGACCTCTGAGGCTGAACTTCATGGTTTTCACCTGTGGAACATCCCATTTGACTAGTGGAGAGCTTTTCATTTATTCTTTTGTGTGTGTGTGTGCAGGGGCTCACTAAACAGTTCCTACTCATAGTGATCCTCCTCATTTCTGCCTCCCTAGTGATGGGATTACAGGTGTGTTCCACCACGCCCAGACTCCATCACTGGCTCAGTGTGCCTGGTAGTGAGGCCAGTGCTGCATGCAGTGCCAGGGATTAAACCCTGGCTCCTGCGCTTTCCTAAGCATGTGCTTAGTCTGCTGAGCTATACCACTGGCGCTCATTTATTCTTTCTAATAAACATGTTTTCAGGGCAGGCTAGATAGCTCAGCAGACAAAAGTGTAGGGAATTGGGGTTCAATCCTGGTGTGCTGTGCTGGCCCTACTGCTAGGGTGTGCTGAGATGATGGAGACTGGGCATGGTGGTGCATGCCTGTAATCCCAGTGCTTGGGAAGTGGAAAACAGGATCACTAGGGTCTGATCTGTGTAGTGAGACCCTGTAGACTCTGTACTAAACACATAAAAAATAAAGTTTTAGGAAAAAACATGTATTCAGCCCTTCCCCACCGCTTGCTCTTTGCAGTTTTGTTGGCTTCTGTCTTCATTGCCCCCAGACAAGGAACCAAGAGCTACAGGGATCTAGTTACAATAGTTGCATCCTAGGCATACACAGTGGTCCAAGTGACACAGGGTAAAAATGATCTGGGGTGGATGACCTACAAATGATATACGAGAAAAAATGAAACTCCGACTTGAAAGGTACTTGGGATGAGGTCATGTTCTCTAAAACCAAAGAATGAATTTTAAGAACAAAGGGAGGTTATGGGCAGAATATATATATATATATATA
>NW_004524597.1:1265598-1266594 GCF_000260255.1 Octodon degus
TTTTTTTTGGTGGAACCGGGGATTGAACTCAGGCCCTTGCGCTTGCCAGGGAAGCACTTATTTCACTGAACCATCTCCCCAGCTCCTCCCAGGGACTTTTATAGAGTAAAAGCATATGGTGAGGTGGGTCTAAGGTGATGTAGAACTTGGGAACTCCGCTTAGGTGAGCATGAGATGGGACAAAACTATGGTCAACCAATGAATAAGATTATAAGCACCATTGCTTGGGTAAAATTGAATAAATCCAGTACCAAATGGGGAAGCCAGTCAAGTATCAAGCAGGCATGAATCAGGGACAGGGTCTCTTCCTGTTGGGGGTTGGACTAGTGACTCATTTAGGCTCTTTTAAGGTGATTGATACCTATTTAAAATATCAATCCCTGATGCCCATTCCTAGGGAAGTATGTGGCTACATTTGTTTCCTCTTTTGTCTTGAGGTCTGGCCCACAGCAGGGAGTGTCTGTCTCTTCTAAGACTTTGCTAAGTCACCTTGCTAAGTCTACTTAGTAAAGTCACCTTGTCTTCCATATTGTCTCCTTGAGGGCCTGGTCCTGTCTGACTGCCTATAATACTTATCTAATTCAGCTGCCTATAACACCAGTAGAGTAAAGATAATGCAAAACAGTATGTAAAGATGGGTAACTCAAGGGGTAGTTACCTTGGGCACCTATGTATCTAATGCATTAGAAGAAAGCACATGGTTTTTAGAAAACATGCACCAGTTCTTGGGAGGGCTGGTAAAAAAAAGGAAGAATTTGTGCCAGTATCGGTTTCATTGTGTTAATGATTTCTCTGAGAAGCATAAATTTAAATTTCTTCTGGGGAGCGTTCTCCTGCCAATTAAGTTCTTTCCATTTTTTTGGAAATGTGTTGCCTTCCAGTAGACAAGTACTTTAGGAACTAAAATGTCTATTTTAGTTAAAAATAATTATTATCATTATTATTTTTTTTGTATTTTAGGGAAGGGTCTACAGGGTGTTCAGGGTCTCATTACTA
>NW_004524597.1:1267113-1268173 GCF_000260255.1 Octodon degus
GGTCCCTGTGCTTTGCTAAGCTTGTTCTAAGTAGGTGCTTTAGACCACTGAGCCATCTCACCAGCCCCAATCTGACAATTTTATAACTCAATGAGACCCTATCTCAGAAAATAAAAATGAGCTACTGGAGTTGTAGTTCAGTACAGTGACCCTGGGCTCAATCATGGGGGAGTGGGAGTGGAAGAAAAGAGCTTAAACAATTAGAAACAGTGCAGATACAGGAGTCACTCCCTTCCATCCATTTAATTCTGAATAGTGCCCCACAGTTATTCTTCCTTTCACTGTCCTTAGGCAGTGAAAATGAAATAAATAATAAATAAAATTAAATAAGATAAAATAAATAACTCTTTCTTTCTTTTTTTTTTTTTTTTTTTTTTTTTTTTTTGCGGTATCAAGGATTGGACTCAGGACCCTAGGCTTTCCAGGCAGGTGTTTATTCTACTGAGCTATCTCCCTAGGCATTTTTACTTTTTTTTTTTTTTTCCAGGAAATAAAGTAACAAAAACTCAGGAAATCTCTGATACTGTAGGCAAAAATCTCCTATCTTTACCTTCAGTCACCTTCACCATACTCCCGAACATGACTCCATAACATGAGCACCATGTCAGTCATTCCAGTCAGTCACACCTAGAACTTCAGTGCAGGCACCTGGGATGATATAGATATTCTTTAAATTCCAAAAGCCTGGTTTATTGGAGGTCCTTGCTGTTCTGGTTTCCTTGTGCTACAATTTGTGGCCAGGTTTTTGCTTTTCTGTTATCCTGGCACCATTTTTCTGTTTGTGCCATATCTTTTGTTGGTATACACTCACTGCGAACACAGCTTTCCGTGACCTTCCATAAATGAAGGTGCTTGCTACTTAATGTGTGCTTGGCAACTCTTTGCATGTTGTGCACAATAGCCTGACCTATACTGTACTTGCCCATTTACAGTAATATTTTTGGTGAGTATCACCCAGGAGAGATTAATGGACACTGAGAGATATCAACAGACATCACCAGCCACCAGTAGATAACTGTTATAACCTGTAAAAATTAATGCTAAATTTTGTATCCTTTTA
>NW_004524597.1:1272538-1300356 GCF_000260255.1 Octodon degus
CCGGGGTGTCTGCCGCTGGGTACCAGCTAAAATAAAGCGCTTCCTTAACTTTTGGACTTGCCTCATTGTCATCTGATTTTTGAGCTACAACAATAACTATGAAACCAACCAATAAAAAAAGAAGGCCACTCACCTGTTGGGGAGACCCTCTTTCTTCCCCTTCATTGGGTGCACAGGATGGATTCTGGGGATGAGTGGATGACAAAGTGACTAGATGGTAGAGTGAAAGACTTGTGCCTTTATAGGAGGGAGGAGGATGCCTTGGGATACTTGGAGGTGTGCTTTGTTGTTGGCCCGTGTCATGTGGGAATTCCATTGCAGAGACTGTGACACACAGCTCTGAATGGACCTGAGCTGACCCTAATGGAGGCAGCTGGCTGGAGACTGCTTGGCTGTAGCTGCTCACATCAGGGGACCAGGAAACATGGACCTGGTCTACCTGATGTTCTTTTCCTTGTGGAATGCAGTTGACAGGATGCTCTGCCCTGTGTGGGCCTGTATGGCTGTCGGAGAACTCAGGTCCCCCTAACAGCATGAAACTTGTGGATGAGCATGTTTACAGAAGCAAAAGAAAGTTGGTTTGTTAAGCTGTGACAGTTTTGCAATTTACCATATTTTGGTGGCCTTGCTGGGCAAAACAGGATATTATAGGAACTGAAGATTATAAAACTTTACTTACAGGGATTGAAGTTACTGCTTCTTTCTGTGTTATAGCAAAGAACAAGCTATAGGAGGAGGATATTTGGGGAAACTTGACTTTTTCTTTTTAAACCCTGCTTCATGGGCCCTTGCAAACAATTTTTGAAGTGGCTGCTTGGGGGTGGTGGTAGGGGTCACACTGATTGAATACTTCTCACAATTACTGTTCTTTCCCTCCCTCTCTCTCAGGGATTTTCTGGATCCCACTTGTCTCTGCCCTCTTCACCCCCACCTCAAGAGTATTCATATTATTTGGTTTTTCAGTGTTGAGCAGCTTAGGGAAAAAGAGTGGGTAAGTTCAGTGACTTTAAAGCAGAACTCAGAACGAGGGAGATAGCTTGGTGGTCTGAGCACCTGCCTGGCAAGCACAAGGACCCAGGTTCAATCTTCAGTACTGCATGCCATGCTAGCCTGGGAATCCCAGGTGCACCATGCTGGCTACCATGACTGGGTGTGGTGACACACATTTGTAATCCCAACCCTGGAGCAACTAAGACAAGAGGATCACTACGAGTCCAAACTGGGTAGTGAGACCCTGCACCAAATAAATAAAGATTTTTTTTTTTAAACTCAGAAGAAAAGCAAGCTTAATTGTTCCCCAAACTCCCTGAAAGTGCATAGCTCTGTGATTGTTGCAGATAAGGATAATAACTACATTCCTGTAAACAGACTCCTGTGGCATCTTGTCTCCCACCAGGATCTGTTTTCCTTCAAGGCTGACCACTGCTCTGTTCCTGACAAGAATGACAATTACGGTCCTGAGGAAAGAGTCCTGTGACACCCCATGGAATCATCAACATCCAAGTTTAGGACATCCTATACTCACAAGATTCAAAAAGTTCTGTTTTTCTTCCAAGGCTAAATTACAAAACTGTCACTACTTATATACTGCTTTGTCCCACTTCTTAGAGCTTTGCCTGCATCCCCTCCTCCAATTTCACACCAACCTCCTTGACCAAATGATAAAGCTTTTTCTTTTGTTTGCTGCTCAGTCTTTTGGACCGAAATTCAGCCAAGTCAGAGGTACCTAATAAAATCCTCCTGTTTCCCAGTGGTGTCTCCCATCTCTTAAATTCTGTAACACCTTCCAATGCTGAAACACTAAAATTTGTCCATTAAAAATTGCCTGCCACTGGCCAGCAAGATAGCTCAGCAGATAAGCACCTGCTTAGGCAAGTGCAGGGACTGGGATTCAATCCCTGGCACCATATGCTACATTGGCCCCACCCCTGGGTGCCTTGAGCCAGCCACAGAGACCTGGCATGGTGGTGCATACCTGTAATCCCACCACGGGGAAGGATGAAAATAGGATCACTACAAGTCTTAGATGCATGGTGAGACCCTGTACCAAATACATTTACAAAAAAAAAAAAAAATTGCTTGCCATTTCTGCCTATGGCTGCCAGCAATTGCAAGAGACAGCAAAAAGAAGGTGAGTGAGCTGGCTTTTACTGAGTCAATCCTTCTAGATCACAAGCTCTCCTATAATTATTTTCTACTGAGTTACTTCTCTAATGCTAGCTTTCTTTCCTTTTTCCTTGATTTTGCTTTCATTGTGACAATTTTGGCTTTAAGTTTATATACTTTTCTAAAAGGATATACAACCTGTGCTTTTTGGGCAAATTTACATCATGCCTAACTTTAATCCTGAGGTTTGTTACCAGACATGTGTTTTGTGGCTTGATTGAATGATATATAGACATAGCTTATTCTGTGTCATGTTGTCATACTCCCCCCACCACCACCCCCAACGCTTATCGGAGATTGAACTCTGCCTGGACCTTGTGCTTGCTAGGCCGGCACTTTTGCCACTGAGCTATCTTCCTGGCCCTTATTCCCTTTTTTGGGCTACCAGATAGTGGAAGATCATCTGGGGAAGTGTCCATTTCTCAGCCAGAGGCACTGAGAGCCATATCTGTGAAGAACTGGTGGCGTCTGCAGACTGTATTTTGCAAGATGATGGATAGCCCTTCCTAAACAGAACAATAAGTGATTTTTAAAAGTGGCTGAGAGGGGTCCAGCCACTAAGGCATCCTAGTTCTGAAATCTGTGTCTGGACTCTTTGTGGACACAGGGGAGACTATAAAGTTAAAAAAAAAAGTGACATGGGCTCACACAGAGCTGGGGAAATCCAGCCCCTAGGGAATTCACCTTTATCAGTGGTGCTTTGTAAAACATGAAATCAGGTATAGACAGTCTAGGACAATGATGGTGAATCTTTTAGAGCTTTCAGAGATAACAAATGGTTCACTGTGGCACACATTCCACAGGTTCTCCACCACTGGTCTAAAAGATGCCCTGTCAGGACCCCATGGTGAACTAACTCAGGGGAAGACTGAGTTAAGACTAAGACTTCTGTGACCTAATCCCAAGGAATCCAGGCTTGCCATGTCATGACGCTAGGGCTGAAAGTCTTAGGAAGTATCAGGAGATTCCTTGTCAGTCCCCACTAATGGGCTGGGGTCTAACTCAAGGATAGGCCTAGTAGGATCCCATAAGCTAATTTTTACTCCTGTCTAAAGAAGGGAACAGATTCATCTGTTCTGACTCAGATGTCTTCTGAACAACTAGAAAGAGTTCCATCCTAAGGTCTTCCAAAAAGATCACTTTATATTTCTGTGTAATAAAAAATGGCTTATAGTATCTTGGAGAAGTTGAGACATGGACATCTCCCAGCAGCCTAGGACGTAATGTCATTTTCAGTTGTATGTTTATTGTGCAAACAAGAAAATGGTCAGCACATGGCTGACACTGACAAAGGATCTACAATCTGAGGTACAGGATCTCAGGATAAATCCTGAGGGGATTTGACTGACCTCATCAGATCCAAAAACTACAACTTTTGTTGCATAGGTTTTGCTTTATCTTGGTCTTAACCAACCAGCAGAAAAGTATAAAACTGAAGTATAAGAAGTAAAGCCATGGTGTTATGTTGAGCTGTAGGGGGCTCTCGTCAACAATTTCTGACACTACCAGTCAAGTGGAAGACCCAATACTATTATGGACTACTGGACTCTTTTAAAATATTTTGCTGAGTTAACACACCTATAATATTCAAATAACGGAACTAAACAAAAAAAAGGATACAGATGAATGTCCATTTTGTATCTATGTATTCAAAATGGTTAGGATAGATATATAGTTACATTCTCTTAATGAATAGAGGGATTTGTTCTAATAGTGTTTGTAAATAGGATATCATGTCTGCATCTTGTATAGCAAATAACCACTAGGAAGAGAGTGTGCAATGTGTTAATTATTGGAACTGTTCTACCAAATGATTTGAAACTGTCTCATTGCTATTCGTTTCTCAATACAATTATGGAAAAAAAATGGTAAAAAATGTCATCTTTAAGCCATCACAACCTTCTACCAGAGGCCTGATCTGTACCCTAGATGTAATCCTCCCTCAGGAGATGATCCTGCTGAGGATTTCTTCTTGTCAGCTCCTTCTCCCTATCATCAGAACTTTCAGGAGACAAAGACCATCTCCTGAGTCAACCTCATACCAGGTCTAGACCTGCCTACCTATTGTAGAACCCCAGATACAGGGAACTCATCATTTATGCCAGCCACCACTCTACCCATTCCATTAGTGGCAGGCACCAGCATGGTGGCACATACCTTTAATTTCAGCACTTGGGACACTGAGGCAGGAGAATTGCTGTGGGTTTGAGGCCAGCCTGTGCTACACCATGAATTCAAGACCAGCCTGAACTACATAGTGAGACCTTATAAAAAAAAGATAGGGACTTGTTACCCAGAATGGTATCATCTGGGTGTAAGTTCCTTTTTCAGCTACAGATATTCAGATATGCAGCTATTATAGATATTCTTCAGTAGTGTGAGGAAAAACTGGGTAGATTTTCAAGGATCCTGAAAAGTTTGCTGATGTTTTTTGTGCCCTAACAATGGCTTCTTATCCAACCTGGTGAGATCTCTAGTTCATTGTGGTTTCTTGCTACTCAGCAGTAGAAAGAAAAAGGATTATAAGAGCTGCTAAGCAGACTAATAGTGAAGCCTTCACAGATTTGTCCTCTGATAACCAGCCAACTCCCTGATTATTTTGATCCCATGAGGGGCCAGAGTAGGATTATAACACAAGGGATGGAGAAGCCAAAGGAAAGTTATGCATCAAAGCTATTTTAGTTGGTATGCAATGAGGAAGGTCCAAGCCTGTGAACATAAGTTCAGGTCTATTTATTCAAGGCTTTGATGAAAATTCAGTTGCATTTCAGGTCTGGCATGAAGAGATAGTCTGTACATACACTAATTTGGAGTCAGAGTCTAGGGAAGGACATATTATCCTACAGCAGTGTTTTATTCGTCAGTGAGCTTCAAATATTAAAAGCTCCAGAAACTCCATCTGGGCCCACAAACTCAAATAAGTAACTGGTCCATGTAGCTTATTTGGTCTTAAATAACTATAAAGCACAAATGAGACCTAAGTAAGTAAAAAAGGCAGGTTAAATCCATGCTTGCCCAATTTTATAAGGTTTAGAGCAAAGTCAGCAGCACTAGGGGAAACCAAGGTAGTCCAAAGAGTTTTTTTGTTTTGTTTTTTGGCGGAACTGAGGATTGAACTGAGACCCTTGCGCTTGCCAGGGAAGCGCTTATTCTATCGAGCCATCTCCTTGGCCCCAGCCCAAAGAGTAACAGAAGCAAGTTACAGTGCTTCAAGTGCAATCAGGGGACTGGGCAATAGAATGCTATCGGAAACTGCCTAGCCTTTGTCAGGCCATCAGGGCTGAATGAAGGGCCTTGGCTTTGGAAGTGGCTAGCTCCCCTGACTCCCTGAGAGAGGGGAAGTCATCCCATACCAAGGTGGCAAGGGAGGAGGTCTGGACAGTGAATGGTGGGCCTGAGGCAGTCTGCATAGCACCTACACAAGAGTATTCTGATAAATTTGTAGGAGCCTTGGATGATTATAGAAGTAGCAGGCAACCAAATTACATGCCTGTGATATTGGGGTGACTGTTCTAATTTCTTTTTTCTTTTTTTTTTTTTTTTTTGGCGGAACCGGGATTGAACTCAGGCCCTTGTGCTTGCCAGGCAAGTGCTTATTCTACTGAGCCATCTCCCCAGCCCCTCTATTCTAATTTCTACTGGGGTGAGTATTCTAAAGTTGCTGTGGGTTTTGAAGGGGTTAACCAGAAAGATTTTTTTTTTTTACTTGCACTCTGAACTGCTATTTGAAAGATTTCCATTTCCAAGCTGCCTTTAATGATGGTACCAGACTGCTCCATATCAGTAATTGCAAGAGGTATATTCTTCCTACTTAGGGTGGCTCTGACATTCATACCTCTGGCAACCTGTGTCCTAATTGCTACTGACCCGGCAGCCTGACCAGAAGGGGACCCAATGTCTCTGGCAGGAATTGAACCTCACAGTATAACAGCACCTAGAGAGGGCTGTCAAGGCCATTCCAACAGTAATTCAACTAGAAGACTTTAATCTATACCCTCAAAACAGCATTACTTAAAAAAAAAAGTTATATGGGCCTTAAAGTCTATTTTTTTTTTTTTTTTTTTTTTTTGGTGGAACCGGGGATTGAACTCAGGCCCTTGTGCTTGCCAGGCAAATGCTTATTTTACTGAGCCATCTCCCGGCCCCTTAAAGCCTATTATTAATAAATTTTTGGTCATAGGGTTTCTAGTGCCATGGCAGCCCTAATGCAGTACAATCACTTTACCAGTAGTCAAGCTATTGGGAGAATAATACATAGTATAAAGCCTCAAAGCCCTCAGTGAGGCAATGGTACCTGTTTACCAACTAGTAGCAGATTCATACACCCTGTTAGCTTAGATCCCAGAATATACTAAATGACTCTGTCCTTAATCTCAAGATGCCTTCTTAGAGAGAATCCTAACTCTAAATATTTGTTTGTCTTTGAGTAGGAAGATCCTAAACAAGACTTCAGTAACAGCATACTTGAACTATTTTGCCTCAGGGTTTTAGATAGTCTTCATTTGTCTGCATGGGCTTTACCTCAATATCTAAGAGATTTAAAGTTCAAAAAGGAGGCTTATTAAGGTACAGTAAATCCCTAACTTATGAGCAAATTCTTTTCTGGGAGAACTTTCATAAGTCAGATTCATTTAGAAATCTGACAAAGTGAATTGCACATACCTTTGATACAAGTATACAATGTAAAGCATAAGAAAACCAAACATACACAAAAATACTATAAATATACTATTTTTACTTTTATTGTTATCTTAAAATATTTGGTATGGGGTTAGGGTTAGGGTGATCTACTTTTGCAACTTGTTCACGTCTATGTCTAGGGATGTTCGGAATGCAAGGTCCATTCATGCTTGTAAAAGTTCACAACTGAAATATTAAAAAAATTTTTTTTCTTTCATTTATGTATTCGGTACAGGGTCTCACTATACAGCTTGGACTCATAGTGTCCTCCTTTTTTCAGCCTCCCCAGCACTGGGATTACAGGCATGTACCACCCTGCCCGGTTTCAGTGGCCAGCACGGCAAGCCCATGATTCCAGGTCTGGCATAGCATGCGGTACTGGGGATCGAATCCGGTTCCTTGTGCTTGCCAGGCAGGTGCTTAGACAGCTGAGCAATCCCCCCAGCCTAAAATATTTTTAAATTAGGGACTTATTGTACACAGATGACCTCCTCATTTGTAGCTGCACTAAGGAATCATCTGATAAAAACACAATTAAGACTGATGCTGTAGGTTACAAGGTATCCCAACATAAGGTCCAGATGTGACTTTTCCTCTACAAGCAAGAAACAATCTAAAGTCTGATTGCTATGAGTATATAGTACTCGAAAGGAGCAGACACGGAAATGAATCATCCATTGTTCTTCCTGTTCTATTTCTGCCCTGTTGTAACTCTCAGCCCTTGTGGGTACTTTTTCATTGCCTCAAGATCCTGACTCTGTAAACTTCCTTGTTATTGTTGAATATTCTTGGTTCAAGCTTATTTCCTGTGACTCAGTTACTTGTTACTTGTTGCTGGGACAAAATACCTGACACCTAAAATGAAGGAGGGAAAGGTTTATTTAGCTCACAGTTTGTGGAAGTTTCTGTCCATACTTGACTGGTTCCCAGGCAGGGTGGCACATGGCAGAAGGCAGCCATTCATGGCAGCAGAAAACAGCCAGGAGCAGAGGAAGAAGAATAAGCTCCTCTGAAGAAGTGGTGTGCAGATGACTTCCTGAACCCCTTTTATGCCCTTTAAGGGCTGAGACACTCTAGGGTGGGGCCTCCATGCTCTAGATCCAGGTAAGCTTCAAGTTGACACAGTGCATCAACCAACACACCCTGTTTGCAGGCTCAAGAGGTAGAGGGCAAGGAGTCAATCTCTGAGAGAACCTTATGCCTTATTATACCAAAACCCCAGGTGATTAATTGTGTGCTTTCCTTCCTGCAAATCTAAGCTTGAGAACCCCCAGGAGGTTCATGGAGGCACATTTGTGTGAGGAGGCTCTGCCAAGCTTGGACGTGACTTTGTCATCGGTCAGGTGGCAGATGGCTCTCCATAAGTGTGGAGGCACAGGCCTGTAATTCCAGCACTCAGGAGGCTGAGGGAAAATGATCATTGTGAGTTTGAGACCAGCCTGAACTACAAAGTGAGTTTAAGGCCAGCCTGAACTGTCTAATGAGACCCTGTCTCAAAAAGACAAAAAAAAAAGGGATTTTGGTGGTTTTGGGTTTTTTGGCTGAACCAGGGATTGAACTCAGACCCGCTTATTATTGCTCAGAATAAGCAAGCACTTATTCCACTGAGCCATCTCCCCAGCCACCCCCAACTTTTTTTTTTTTTTGATGGTGGTGGAGATTAAACCCAGGGCTTTATGATATAGGGGAAAGAAACTCCCAACCTGCTGGATATCCAATACAAGGTCATGTTCTCTAAAATCGAAGATGAATTTTAGGAGCAATGGAAGAGCATAATATATTTATTTTTATTTTTTAAATTTATTTATTTATGTGGGCGGGGCTGGCTGGCATCTGGTGCTGGGGATTGACCGCAGTCTCTGTGCTTTGACTAAGCTTGTTCTGAGTAGGTGCTTTAGACCACTGAGCCATCTCACCAGCCCCATAATATATTTATTGAGAGAAGAAAGTTTCTGTCTGAGAGAGACAGACAGGGCCCCAAGTAGTTACAAAGGACTCTACCTTTTCTAGTTTTTATTTATTTATTTATTTTTGAGAAACTGGGCATTGAACTCAGGCCCTTGTGCTTGCCAGGCAAGCGCTTATTTTACTGAGCCATCTCCCTGGCCCCTAGGGATTTTTAAAGCAAATCCTTGATGTGAAGCAGGTCTAAGGTGGTGAAAGTGGTAATCACAGATAGGCATGAGGTGGGACAAAGCTATGGTCAACCATTAAGATTACTAGTATAGGGCTGGGGATATAGCTCAGCAGCATAAAGTGCCTGCCTGGCAAGTGCAAGGTCCTGAGTTCTATCCCCAGTACTGCAAAAAAGAGAGAGGGAGGGAGGGAGAGAGGAAGGAAAAGAGAGAGGGCGAGAGCGATATTATAACTGCTCATGTAAAATTGGTTAAATCAGGATCAAATGGGAAAGTAACATAGCAGGCAGGCATGAATATAGAGCAGGGTTTTTCCTGTCAGGGTTGGGTTAGTGGCTCTTTCTGGCTTTGTCAAAGTGATTGATACTTATTTAGAATATCAATCCCTAGTGTTTATTCTGAGATGCATACATTTATTTTACCTTTTGTCTTGAGGCCAGGCCTGCAGTGGGGGTGCCTATCTCTCCCACAGTTGAAAGGTATCTCATCTTCTGCACTGGCTCCTTGGAAGGCCTAGCCCTATCTGATTGTCTGTAATATTTTATCTAACTTAATTTCCTATGACATGCATTCTATATAAACATTCTATCACTGCTGGCTGTGGTGGCACATGCCTGTAATCCCAGCACTGCAGAGGCTGAAGCAAGAGGATTACCACAAATTTAAGGCCAGTCTGGGCTATATAGTAAGTTCAAGTCAAGCCTCAACTACAAAGGGAGACCCTATCTCAATAAACCGAGAAATCCAATAAAAAACTAAAAACCCCCAACCAACCAACCAACCAACCAACCAAATAAATACACAAACACAATATCAATGAGTAGTACCCATAGGCTGCTCTTTTTTGTTGTTGCTGTTATTGTGGTGCTGGAGACTAAATTCAGGGCCTTGTGGATGGTGGGCAAGTGCTTTAACACTGACCTGCATCCTCAGCCCTAAAGTGAGGGGTAGATACACCAGACTGGCCCAAGCAATGCACAGAAATTTTGACCTTGACTCACAACTGAAAAGTCTAGAGGTACTGATTTAGGTATAGTGGCAGTAGGTGGTCATGTAATACAATCAAATATTCTCATTAATTTTCTCTCTGTGCATGTGTGTGTCAATTTTACACTTACTGGGCTGGCCAAATAGCTCAACAGATTAAAGCGCCTGCAAGCAGGCCCAGGGGCTTGGGGTTCTATCCCAGGCCTGCCATGCTGGCCCACCCCAGGGTGTGCTGAGACAGCAATTGAGACTGGGTGTGGTGGCGATTGCCTGTAATCCCAGAACTTGGGAGGCTGTAAACAGGTGGATCACTATGAGTCTGATCTAGTAGTGAGACCTGAATACCCTATAGACCCTTGCCTAAAATAAAAAAAAAAAAAAAAAAAATTTATACTTACTGACCTCTGGCAACCATATGCTTATATTTTGACAGCTGACCAGCCCCGTGGATAGAGAGCTCCCTTTGGTCAGTAATTCTCAAAAGGTAGGGCCAGGGATATACCTCAGTGGCATAAGAGCCTGCTTGGAATAAGGCCCTAAAATAATCCCCAGTTTAAAAAAAAAAAAAGCACATCTCAAAAGGTCCTGTTTTTGTGTCTTATTGTCTGGGCTTGGGTTTTATGCCTACCTTTTAATCGCAGTGGTCAGGAGATAAAATGCTTTGGGTGACTGGACCTCCATTCCCACTGTGATTCTAGAGGCAGGGGTTAGATAAGATAGAGTCAATTTCCATCACAGAGGCAAAAAAATTTTCCTGAGAGAACATGTAATGGATTAACTAATGGTCAGTTTATAACACCCAACTGAACTGAATCAGCTTGGTGTGGAGAGTTGTTGCCAGCAGCATAAAGAGAAAACTGGAAGGGAATATGATATGCTGTTGATTCCTGGAGAGGCTTGTCAGATTGGCTTCCCTAATATGTATTAGGTACAAACTCACACAATTGACCAGACCAGGCATTCTGACATGAGAAGATTTATTGGAGGTAGGAACAAGTGGGCTGTCTGTCTAGCAGACCTAGACAGCAGTGAACAAGGCAAAGCACAGGGCTTTTTTATTTTTTATTTTAGGGAAGGGTCTACAGGGGGTTCAGGGTCTCACTACTAGATTGGACTTGTAGTGATCCACCTGTATACAGCCTCCCAAGAGCTGGGATTACAGGCATGTGCCACCATGCCCAGTCTCAGTCCCCATCTCAGCACGCGCTGGGGATCAAATCTCTGGCCCCTGCATCTGCCTGCTGGCTCTTTAATTCACTGAGCTATTTGGCCAGCTCCACAGGGCTTTTAAGAGGTTTTGTGGGGAGGATGTTTGTGGGCTAAAACAGCCAAGGGAGAGCTAATCTTGGCAGGGCTACCTGGTCTGTGGGGGACTTTTGATGTTAACAAAGGAGAGTTTTTGTGTTTTTCTGCCCCTGGTGAAAGTTGGGCAGAGCTGTTCTGTGGCTTTGGCCAAGGGGAAGTGAGTGGAGACCAGGGTACAAAACAGGGCAGGGTTAGGGTTGTGGTTTGGATTTGGAGAGAGTTTGGGGGCAGGGTGTCTGGGAAACTTGGAGTCCTAGCCTATCATCTGTTTCCATTCATGTTCTCAGAGGAGCTCAGGTTCTCACTTTCACTGAAGATGGCTGTGGCTTTTGTGGGGAGATTGTTGGTCCTTACCTTGAGCATCACTTCCTGGCTACGGTGCAGATCTCTCAGCCTGCTGGCACGGATCCTATACCTTGCTGATGCAAACTTCTATCACAGACCTTGGGGCCTTCCCGATGCAGACTCTTGATACAGACTTTCGTGAGACTTTGTTGTGGATGCTAGGCCTCCATCTGGACTCATGAAGGATATTGCCATTTGACCCCACCCCTCCTTCAGCTGGATTTTTTTAGGTCTCTAGTGCATGGACAGATCTTCTGCACTCTTACAGTTGACTCTTTGAGCAAATATTCTAAATTAATGTTATAAATTATGTGTCCTGTATTAAATTTAGTGCCTTATAAACCTCTGACTACAACAGCAAGGTAGTGTTAGCAGGATTTGGCACAATGTTGGATGAACTCACCATATCATGGCACAGTTGTCTATCTTACAAAGGAAGATGATCATCAAAGCAGCAAAGAAAACAGTCTGCAGGGATCTAGCTTGATGGGATTGCAGCCATGTTGGCTGTAACTATCATTTTGGGTACTAGATGACCCTGGCATGTATCCCAAACCTTATAGGCTTAGAGCTGGGAGTGTAGCAGTAGTAGGGTACGTGCTTAGAATGCTTGAGACTGGGGGCTCAATACCAGCACTTGTGTGCCCCCCCCCCACATACATGCATGCACACACAGGTGTGCACAGACACAGTTTATATGATTAAGGTAAGGGAGTTAGGGCTGGTGAGATAGCTTAGTAGACTAAGTGCCTGCTTAGGCAAGCGCAGGGACCAGGGTTTGATACTGGATCCTGGATGCTGCGCGTGCCCTTCCACCAGGTGCACTGAGTCTGCGACTGAGTCTGGGAGTGGTGGCATATGTTTGTAATCCCAGCACTGGGGAGGCTGAAAACAAGAGGATCACTATGAGTCCAAGCTGTATAGTGAGGCCCTGTACCAAATACATAAATGAGAAAACAAGAAAAAAGTAAGGGAGTTAACTACATTTCATGATGGCCATTCATGCCAGGACTATTCTTAACTGATGATTGATACATTAGTAATTTTTGAGAAACCCAGGTATGTCCCAACTGACCACAGGCCACCTTTGTCTAAGCTTAGCATATAAACTCTGTCCTGCCTTAGGATGTGGGTATTTTCCTGTCTTCTAGCCACTCAAGGCTTGCTTCTGTAAGTGTCTATAAATTGAGCTTTGCAAAATCCTGGATTTGCCTGCCTCTTTCTTTGATCTCTCTTGGTGGCCTGTTCTCATATACCAGGTTTTCCTGAAACAGTCATCATCTTACCCCTGTCAATAGGTAACAAAAAGCATGGCTCATTATATAATTTTGTGCTCATAGAATATGCCTTTTTACTTTATTGACCTCATACAACAAGGCCGTTTTTCAAAACATCAAGGGTCATTATCTTGAGTCCAGGGTCCTAAGAAAGCTACTTGTTCTTGTGAGCTGAGCATGAAGTCTTTTTCTAATTATAACCCTTCTGAATTCCTTATCCTTTCCTTTAAATAAAGAGTCTAGCCATATGTTCAACGAGTAGTATTCTAAGTTTTATATCTTGCCTCATTTTCTTTGGAATCTGTCAATGTCAGAGCTTTTTACAGTGTTACTGCAAAAAAATGTACTGAACTTTGGTTGAGAAAACTGGCTCTTCTGAAGATAAAGTGATTTTTAAAAGAGCTTGTGTGGGTGTTTATGTCCTGGTTGCAAAAATAGTGAAATTGGGCCTTTCAACTAATTCCCTACTTAGAATTTAGCTAGTTTTTTCAATGCTGTGTTTACTGTTTTGCCTGGCTTCAATCCCATCTTGCAGCTCAAAATCATCTCATTAATTAATTAATTTATTTAGTGGCACTGGGGATCAAACTCATGACCTTGCACTTGTCAGACAGGTGCTTGTGTCTCTGAGCTATCTCCCCAGGCCCGAAATCATCTCATTTTTAAAAAAATCTTTTCTGGGGCTGGGGAGATAGCTCAGTAGAATAAGTGCTTGCCTGGCAAGCTCAGGGTCCTGAGTTCAATCCCTGGTACCACAAAAAAAAAAAAAAATATTTTCCTTATCTATTTATTTGGTACAGGGTCTCGCTACCCAGCTGGACTCTTAGTGATCCTCCTGTTTCAGCCTCTCCAGTGCTGGGATTATAGGCATGTGTCATCATGCATGGCATGCAGTACCAGGGATTGAACCTGACTCCTTGCACTTGCCAGGCAGGCGCTTACACTGCTGAGCTATCTCCTCAGCCCTTGACCTATCTCCCCAGCCCTCATACTTTTAACAAGAAAGGTCAGAGTATCTCACCCACAGACAGCTGGAGTTGGGGGAACAGTAGGGGCTAAATAAAAGACATTGAATATATATGAGAATGGAAACAGATATAATTTCCTGTTCCTGAATTAAATGATACTGAGACTATGAATACTTTTAAACATCCTTATATTAAATAATAGAGGAATCAGGCATACAACACTGACTGCTTATTCCAGGAGACATTTACTCTTGGAAGATAAGTCTGAGCCAGGTTGCTTATTAAGATTTGCTTCAAGGGCCGGTGAGATAGCTCAGTGGTCCTAAAGCACCTGCTTAGGTAAGCTTAGGCAAGTGCAGGGACCACAGTTTGATCCTTAAAACCACATGCTGCACCAGCCCCACCCCCAGGGTGGGCTGAGCTGGCCAAAATTTTAAAAAAGAATAAAAAAAGATTTGCTTCAAGAGTCAAGAGTTGTGGCTCACACCTACCATCCTAGCACTCTGATAGGCTAAGGCAGGAAAATAGCAAGTTTGAGCCTAACCTGTGCAATTTAGTGACTTAGCAAGATGTTATCTCAAAATAAAGAGGGTCTGAGGATGTAGCTCTGTACAAAGGCCCTAGATTCAACCCTCAATAACTTCAATTTTTTTCTTTTTTATCTTGGATAGTCTTACTAAGTTGCTAAGTTGACCAGGCTAAGTTTGAACTATTTTTTTGAGACAGAATCTCATTATGAAGTTCAGGCTGGACTTGAACTCACTTTGTAGCCCAGGTTGGTCTCCAACTCAAAACAGTCCTGCCTCACCCTCCCAAGTGCTGGGACTACAAGCATGCACCACCATGTCCAGCTTTGGGCTTGAAATTCTGATCTTTCTGCTTCACTCTCCCAGAATGCTGGGCCTGTGCCATTATTTTGAGATGCTAGCCATAACCACTAACCACTATAATCACCCCATTTTGAGGTATAAGCAAGGCCCTGTCAAAATATTATTTCATCTTTTCTGCAACAAATGTAATAAAAATTATGCTTTATCAACAACTTCCAAATATAGCCTCTGTGTGAGTGTGTAGCTTAAGTGTAGGAAAAATCTCTAAGAAGATGCAGTTGTTCAAACAATTTGCATAAATATGAAATTGAATAATCATGAAAGTAATAAAATTCCATTTCATTAGCTGGGTTTGATAGAACAAATCTGTAATCCCACCACTCAGGAGGCTGAGGTAGGAAGATTGCCATAAATTTGAGGCCAGCCTGGATTACATAGGGAGACCTTGTTTAAAAAAGATAAAGTCTAAAGCAAAACAAAATAATAAAAGCAAACTAGAACAAAACTAAGCATGAGAGGGGCTGGGGAGATGGCTCAGTAGAATAAGTGTTTGCCTGGCAAGCACAAGGGCCTGAGTTCAATCCCCGGTTCCCCCCCCCCCAAAAAAAAAAAAAAAAAAAAAAACTAAGCATGAGATAAATTTTGCATCTGAGGATTTTGGAGAAAATTTATGCTGCTCATATCTGTGTAATAAATTCACTGGAACAGTGAGCTTAAATGCCACCTCCTTCAACATACAAACCATAGAATAAGTTAATAGGAGGCCTTCAGACTTCCAGAAAGAGAAATGCCATATAAAAATAAAATGATACATAATCATTTTTTGACTCCCACTGAAATGTTCTTTTCTGCTGGATAAAAACAGTTGAAATAAAGGATGTTTATGATGGGCAGGAGAATCAGGTCAAATAAACTCATCTCCAATGAGATTTTAAATGCTTTGATGGGCTGGTGAGATGGCTCAGTGGTCTAAAGCGCCTATTTAGAGCAAGCTTAGCAAAGCACAGAAACCGCGGTTCAATCCCCCAGCGCCACATGCCAGCCAGCCCCACCTCCTGGTGGGCAGAGCTGGCCACACACGCACACACACATACACACACACATAAATAAATAAAAAATTAAGAAAAAAATAAATAAATAAATGCTTTGAGGTGCTGGGGATATAGCTCAGCAGCATAAGCACCTGCCTGGCAAGCGCAAGGCCCTGAGTTTGATCCCCAGTACCACACTAAATAAATAAATAAATAAATAAAATAAAATGCTTTGAAAGCCTCCCTAATATAGACCACATTTTATGCATTTACTCTGAGCACTATTATTCTGGAAACAGCTTGCTACCTCATCTTACTTACATCCATATTTTAGACCAAAGCTCCACCTTCTGGAGGAGAAATGACTTATAATAACTGTTTAACACATGGACTAAGCAGTCAAACTTGATTTGAAAATGCCTGAGAAAATGTCTTTTTTAGTCACTTGAATGATTTCTTATTGGCAGAAAAATTTTCCCCTTTGGGAGGAATGTCATCTCAGTGGGGCAGGGAAGCTTGATGTAAGCTATCGATCACCTTCCCTTTCTCTAAGAGAAATTCATAGCATCAATTCATTCTTATATTTATGGTTTTTGTGGCAGGAGACTGATTGGAATAATTGTTTTCTCCTCAGCATGTTCTTTCTTTGGTCCTTTTTATCATTGAATATGTACTGGGCATTATCTTCTTGTTCTCTAGCAAAATCAATTTCTCTGCAGCTTTTGCCATGTTTTATTCATGTGATCTATTCTGAAGTTCCTTTTTTTTTGGTATTTTTTTTAGGGAAGGGTTTACAGGGTGTTCAGGGTCTCACTACTAGATAAGACTCTGGAGTGATCCCCCTGTTTACAGTTTCCCAAGAGATGGGATTACAGGCGCGTGCCCCTATACCCAGTCTCAATTTTGGTTTCAGCCCATCCCCGGGGGCTGGGCTGGCATGGCAGGCCTGGGGATTGAACCCCTGTCCCCTGTGCCTGTTTGCAGGTCTTTAATCTGCTGAGCTATTTGGCCAGCCCTTGCAGTTCTTTCTTGAAGGAAAAAAATTTTTTTTTTTTTCTGGCGGAACTGGGGATTGAATTCAGGCCCTTGCACTTGCCAGAAAAGCCCTTATTCCATTGAGCCATCTCCCCGGCCCCTTAAGAAATATTTTACACTTATATATTTTTTTGAGATTTAAAAATGTGCACTTTTAAAAATAAGTCATTTTTTTAAGGAACACCTTTAGATTGAAAGTAGAAAATATAAAGGTAGGACAGAGAGTTTATATATATATATATATATATCCACTTTCCCTTATTATTTCTTTATGTTAGTATATATAAATATTGATGTGCTCTTGTTAATAAAAGGCCATACTTTACTCAGATTTTCTTAACTTTTGCATAGTGTCATTTTTCTTTTCCAAGATGCCACACTGCATTTAGTTAGCATGTTAGCTGTGACAGTTCTCAGACTTTTTTTTTTTCTTCTGTATTTTAGGGAAGAGTGTATAGGGTGTTCAGGGTCATAGTGATCCACCACTGTTCAGCCTCCCAAGAACTGGGATTATAGGCGCACGCCACCACACCCAGTCTTAATAGCAATTTCAGTATGCCCACAGCAGGCCAGTGATTGAACCCCTGGCCCAGTTCCCAGACTTTGGTTTTGTTTCACGTTGTCTTTTTGAGGCAGGGTCCCACTGTGTAGCTTAGGCTGGTCTCAAACTAATGCTCCTCCAGACTCAGCTTCCTGAGCACCACAGTTACAGGTATGCACCATCATCCTGGATCAGACTTTATTTTTGATGGTTTGAGACCTGTCTGGGTGGTTAGTACAGAGTCCAGTGTCTGTTGGGATTCAGCTGACATTTTCTTCATGATTGAACTGAGGTTACGATGGATATCAAGGAATAAAGAATGGCATTTTTATCATATTATGTCAAGAGTACATACTTTTGGGGCTGTGTAAGCTCAGTGGTAGAGTGCTTACTTAGCTCTGGGTTTGAATCCCAAAACTACCCCTGACCAGAAAGGTAGAGGGAAAGTACTTACTACTGACACAAATACAGCTTTCAGTGGTCACTGCTGATCTTCATACCCCGGCTGCTGCTGTGGGCAGCACCTTCCCTCCACTTCCACACTGAGCTCTTCAAGGGCTGGCCAAATAGCTCAGCAGAAAGCACCTGCTTAGGCAGACTCAGTGCTGTCCCAGCCCTGCCCCTGGGGCATGCTGAAACGGCAATTGAGATGGCATGGTGGTACATGCCTGTAATCCCAGTTCTTGGGAGGCTGAACACAGGTGGATTACTACAAGTCCATTCTATGTAATGAGTCCTTGTAGACCCTTATTAAAATACAAAAAAGAAAAAAGAAAAAGAAAAAGGGAGACTTTCACACTGAGCTCTTCAGAAGGAAGTCACGTGGGGCAGCCAACCTTGGTGTGAGTTTGGCTTGACCCATTCTGGGCAGAGAATCAGCAATCATTGCTGGAATTTCCTCTATGAGAAATGTGTCTATCCTGCTCCATTTAGTTATTCACTCAGTTATTTAGTCAGCATAGACCCAGGGGCATTTTTTTAAAATTTTTTATTTATTTATTTGTGTGTGTGTGTGGCCAGCTCAGCCCACCAGGGGGCGGGGCTGGCTGGCATATGGTGCTGGGGGATTGAACCGCGGTCCCTGTGCTTTGCTAAGCTTGCTCTAAGTAGGTGCTTTAGACCACTGAGCTATCTCACCAGCCCCCAGGGGCATTTTTAAAAAGTTAACTTTTCAATTTAGGGCATCATAGTCATAGCTGATGTCTGTGAACACAGGGAAGATAGGGAGGGGTTGATTTGATCAATAAATATTCCATCAAATCATGAATAAGTATTTTTTATAGAGCAGGTCTGGCATTATGAAATATGAGTATGCAGTCATGCTTAAGCTCATGCTGGAGGGATGACCTGCTGATAAGAGCGCCCTTGTAATGTAGGAGATTGCAGCCTTCAATGTGTCAGTTTTTATACTGACATAAATAACTCCATTTTAGCCTTTAATCTATTGTAGAAATCAGACACTAAGGCAGAATCAACTTTCCATGACCCTGTCTGGTTTGTCTTACCCCTTTACTCCCAGTTACTATAGAGGGGGTGAACAGAGCAAAGTGCAGGAGGTGTGTTAACTCCCTGTGTCATGGTGGTTAGGCTTTGACCCCATGCCCTACTTGCAACCACTTGAATCAACAACTGTAACATTCCATTGTGGTTGCCCTGGAGACTAAAAGGTTACTTAAAGGGAGAACAAAGGAGGTACAGCTCCAGACATTTTCGGACTTGCTAATTGTGTGATAGTTTAGTGATTGTGTCAACTTGGATAAGAAATGTACAGATGAAATGGATCTCTCCTGGGTGTGGCTGCGGGGATTTACTGAAGATTTGTTGGTCTTTACTGGGCATGAGTGACAGCAACCTGTGGGCCTGTTGCCTAAATGGTACAATCCAGGAAAGAAGGAAGGCTCACTTCTGTTCCTTCAGTGGAGCTCCTGTCTCTGCTTTCACCTTGGACATCATCTTCTGCCTCCAGCACAAACCCTTCAGCCTCCAGCACAGTACATTTGGCCTGCTGTGGATCTGCATGGGACACTATAGTGAGTACTAAGCATTCAATTCAACTGGATCCTTTGGATCTCCAATGCACATATGGAACTTTTGCATTCTTCCACAACTGATTTTGTAAGCCAATCTTGTAAATTCTTTTTATTTGTGTGTGTGTATTTGGTACAGGGTTTCACTACACAACTCAGACTTGTAGTGATCTTCCTGTTTTCAGCCTCCTTAGCACTGGGATTATAGGCATGCACCACTACACCTGATCTTGGTGGTTGGCTCAGCATGCCCCAGGGCAGGGCCAGTGCAGCATGTGGTATGGCGATCGAACCCTGGTCCCTGTGCTTGCCTCAGCAAGTGCTTAGTCCACTGAGCTATCTTGCGTGCCCCTTGTAAATTCTTATATATTTGTGTGTCTTGCATTACATCTGTTTTGCTAGTATGTACTAATGAAAAAGGAAGGATGGCTATAAGTTTGAGCCCAGCCAGGAAAACGTAGTGACTTGGCAAAACCATCCTCAAAATAAAAAGATAAAAAGGTTGCAAGTCTCTGTGTATGGAAAGATAGAGGTAGGATTTGTCTTCAGACTTGGAAATTCTTTTTCTCAATATGTTAACAAAACAAAACAAAATGAAAACGAAAAGCCTTTTGGGTACCTTTGAGGATAAAGTGGAATGAGAACTCCAGAGTTAGAGAAGGATTCTATACTGATGAGCGATGAAGCCTTGAACAAGTCAGTAGCCTTCTCTGGACCTGAGGAGATAGAATACTGAAATTATCTGCTAAATAACTCATGGCATTGAACTAGCTAGATAAGCCAATAAGATAGACATTATTCAAACATCCACTAGGATGGCAAGGTTAATAACACTAAAGATGATGATGGTGATGGTGATGGTGATGATAATGATTTTTCTATACTAGGCATTGAACCCAGGGACTCAAGCATACTGGGCAAGCCCTTAGCCACTGAACTCCATCCCTAGTCATTTCTTTGTAGTTCCTGGGATTCAACCTATGGCCTTTGAACTGAGCTACATCCCAGCTCTTCTTCATCTTTTAATTCTTAGGTTATTAAGTTGCCAAGGCTGGGCTCCAACTTGCCTCAAACTCCTAGGATTACACGCATGTGCCACCATGCCTGGTAATAAGTATTTTTGGAAAGCTACTCTATATTCATACTAGACATTGCAGAAAACACAAAGAGCTTTGATTCTTCCTGTAACTGTTGAAAGCCCAATTGTTCTAAGTTTTTTTGTTTTTGTTTTTTGGTGGAACTGGGGATTGAACTCAGGCCCTTCCACTTGCCAGGCAAGTGCTTATTCTACTGAGCCATCTCCCCAGCCCCTCAGTTGTTCTAAGTTGATTCCCAAGACCTTGGGATGTTTTCAGACATTTACTTAGTATAGAGCCATTAGAATGTCCATTTACAGGAAACTCAAAGGTGTTCATATCTTCTGTTTTAGTCAAGACACTTTGGGATGAACAAGATTAAAAGCCAACTCAACATAGCTTAGGCACCAAGAAGAACAGTTTGGTTCAGTTACCAAAATAAAGATGATCATGAGCAGAGATGCCTCAGAGGCTATCAAATGTGAGATTTTGGTGGTGGTAGTGTTTAGGAGCTGGGATTGAATCCAGGGCCTCATATATCCAAAGCACATACTCTGCCATTAAGCAGCATATACAGCCTCCACAAGCGACAATTTCAATACAAATGTTTGGGTGAGAATTATATTAACACAGATGAATTGTCAATGAGAAAGCATTTCCAAAGTGAATTCTATTCATCCGACTTAATGCTATGATTAATTATCTACATTGGTTAACTGCCCTAATTTTCCTTGAACCTTTTTCATTTGCTGAAATTAGTGGCATAAAATCAATTGTTTTCAATTTAAATTCTGCAAGAAATTTTAATCTTGTGTTTTCTGCACATTGCATGTACTGATTATAATTTACTATTAATTTAATTTTGAAATCATTGTTTCAGCTAAGTCCTATTTTCCTGGGATAAATTTAACAAAGCTGCACAATTGTGGAAAACCTTAGTTTCTTTTGGCAATATTTAGCCAGAATTTGACCTTCTATAATATTCAGTGGTCATCAGTATTAATTTGCATCAATAATTTATAGCTGTTGGGCTGGCTAGATAGCTCAGTGGTCTAAAGTGCCTGCTTAGGCAAGTTTAGGCAGCTGCAGGTGACCACAGTTGGATCCCCAGTACCACATGCTGTGCCAGCCCCAACCTCAGGGTGGGCTGAGCCAGCCACAAAAAAAAAAAAAAAAAAAAAAAAAAAAAAAAAAAAAAAAAAAAAGAAAGAAAAGCTGTAAAAAGATAAATTATAGCTGTGGTATTCACTGCTAATTAAGTTAATAAATGATAGTTTAGGCCTGGCATGGTGATACAAATTTCAACACCCTGAGAAGCTGAGACAGAAAGATTTCAAATTCAAGCTCTGGGCCAGGGGTGTAGCTCAGCAGTCCAGTGCCTGTCTAGCAAGGGCAAGGCCCAGAATTTGATTCCCAGCACCAAAAAAGAAAATAGAAAAAAATAAAGACCAAAAAAACAGGCCCCTTGAAAAACAAATTCAAGCCCAACCTGGGCAATTTGGTGGGAAAAAAAAAAACAGTTTGCATTTATTCCTTAGTTATCCTACGAGGAAATTAGAAGCAAGTTTGTAAGGTGCAAAGATAGGAAGAAAACCAAATGGGATGAGATGAGGGAGGAGTGAAGAGACTAGAAGGGAAGATACAGTAGAAGAGAGATAGGGAAAGGCAGAAGCCATAGCAGATAGAAGCTATGAGAGTATAATGGAACAAGATGACTGAGGGATACGCTCGAGGTCAAAATATCTTCCAGGGCACAGTGTTGGATCTAAACCTTTTATTTCTAGATAAAATGACTGCCAGGTGGAATTCTCACTTTCTGCCTGACAGGTCTTCTCTACATGCATATCAGCCTTCTACAGGAAGCCAGAAAGTAGCCCTTTTAGCTTCGAGGCCTCACATTACACAAGCCACCATGTATGACTGTAGTGTTCAGTGTACAACTTGCATATTAGCACAGTGAATTTGCTTTCTTCTTTTAGGAACTGGGGATTGAACTCAGGCCCTTATGCTTGCCAGGGAAGCGCTTATTCTACTGAGCCATCTCCCTGGCCCCGTGAATTTGTTTTGAGATGCTGAAATTAAAACAGGGATCTCATATATGGCAGATAATCACTCCACCACTGTGCAGTAGCCCCCAGTCTTCATTCCCTCTTTGTAAGACCAGTTTTCCATATGTAGTGCAGGCTAGCCACAAACCTCAGACTTGCTATACAGCTCAATCTGGCCTTGAAATTGTGATCTTCTTGTTTTACCTTTTCAAGGAGCTGGGATTACAGACATGTACTACCATACTTGGATCATGGTAATTTCATTGTTCTTAATTCCTTGGTTTTAAATCATGCAGTTCTTTCTCTAACAGCTTTTCATATTCTTCTTATATTAATTTCTGAAATCTTGACTATTGTATGCCTTGATGTAGTTTCTTTCTGGTGATGGCTCTTAGGAGGTTTGTATGCCTTATACATGTGTCAAATTCTTTTTCCATGCTTGGGAAGCTTTCTGCCATTATTTCTGAGATTAGGATTTTATGTCCCTTCTTCTACTGATTTTTCATTTATTCCAATCGATCTTATATTGTTCCTCTTCTATCGGCTATTAAGTTGATTTCCCATGATGCCTGGATATTTTAAAGAAGTCTATCAGTTGACGATCTCTAACCTTAAATCTGTCTTCTAGATCTGATATTCCGGCCTGATCTTGGTTGATTCTGCTGCATAGAAGTTCAACAGAATTTTAATCTCCTGGATATCTGTTTGAATCTGTTTCATGGAATTCAGTACTTCTCTTCTTTGAACATTCATGGTTTTCATCACTTTCTTCTTCTTTTTTTAAAAATTAATTTTACTGAGAAACAAAGAGCAATGAAACAGTTTCTTCATCACTTTCTTAAGTACTTATAGATTTACTTTCTTTTTCCAGGAATCAAGCTCAGGACCTTGTGTTTCCCAGATATCCTTTTTTTTTTTTTTTTTTTAAACCTGTATGTACTAGGGCTGGGGAAATAGCTCAGCACAATAAGCGCTTACCTGGCAAGCGCAAGGCCCTCAGTTCAATCCCCAGTGCCACAAAAAACAAAAAACAAAAACAAAAAAAAACCCTGTATGTACTGTAGATTCACTAACCATGTCCTTCACTATGGTCATCATGTTTTTAATTATCTAATTTTTTTTTTCCTAGAAACTCATTCATCTGCCTTGTTATTTCCACTGCTTTCATTTTAGAAAGTTTAGCTGGGTCACTTTTTATTTCTTCAATTTCAGTGCCCTCTGGATTTGCCTTATGTCATGAGGATGTCTAGGGTTTCATCTTGCTTCCATGTCTTTTCATTTTCTGTTTCTTTAGATTTCTCTTCTGTGTTGATGCTTGTAAATTTATTTTAGTGTATAGCTTCATTAGTAATAAAACTTCCTCAGGAATGACTACTTTCAAAGTTGTCTTAGATGTAGCTGGCTTTTGAGTCTGTCCCAAGATCCTTCTTCTTCAGTTTACTAGGGATGAGAAGTTATTGTCTGTTTGGCAGGGCAGCCAGGTCCCTGGTACTGAACAATGGTGTTGTTTATGTTCCTCAGACAGTCTTGGTATTTGCATACAAGGAAGAACAATTGAACATAACTATGTCATCTTTGCTAAAAAGTAGTACAGTGATCAATAACAATAGCATGAAGCACTATCAAGAAAATAATAAACTGTAGTAACTGTTTTTTTTTTTTTTTTTTTTGTGGCCAGCTCAGCCCACCCTGGTGGCAGGGCTAGTGTGGCATGTGGTGCCGGGGATTGAACTGCGGTCCCTGTGCTTTTGCCTAAGCTTGCCTAAGCAGGACCTTTATACCACTGGGCTATCTTGCGGGCCCCTGTAGTAACTGTTAAGCTGCCACTTTTAACTATAGATACAAGATTTATAGCTATATATCAAAATATAAAACAAAGACTAGGTATGGTGGCATGCACCTGTAATCCCAGCAGTTGGGAGGCTGAAAACTGGAGGATGGATCACTATGAGTCCAATCTATGTAGTGAGACCCTGTAGATCCTATAAACCCTGTAATATATATATTTAGATGTAATCTCAGCACTTGGGAGGCTGAGGCAGAATGATTGTTACAAGTTTCAGGCTAGCCTGGTCTACATAGTGAGTTCAAGGACAACCTAGACTACATAGTAAGACCCTACCTCAAAAATATTGAAAATTACATACAGTAAATTTCCTTCTTGATAGACTGATTTTACCCTCAGCAGACAAAATTTAAGTATTTAAAAAAAATTTATTTGATACAGAGTCTTGCTATGTAGCTCAGACTTAATGATTCTCCTGTCACAGCCTCCCTAGCACTACGATTATAAGTGTACACCACCATGCCCGGTTTTGGGGTGACACAGCATGCTGTACCAGGGATCATTCACAAACTCAGCTCCTTGCACTTGCCAGGCAGGCATTTAGACTATCTCTCCAGCCCAACAAATAAAATTTAAAAGTGATAACAAGAAAGAGAGAAATAAAAGAAGAGGAGATTAGAAGCAATGCTAAAGGACAAAGAAAGATTGCTCAGGCTTTGGGAAACTGGTGAAGGAAACAATACGGAAAGAAAGAAAAAAACAAAAACAAGCACAAAATGTAAAAAAAAAAAAAACATAAAAACAACGTTCACACTCATTAAAAAAGAAAGAAAATAAAACAAAAACAAAGGGGTGGGAGACAACTTTCTCCTTGATTTCAAGCCTGTGGTTATCTTCTGAGGCCTACAGTTTTATGGTAATGTCTCTTCTCTGACAAAGGAGGCAGACAGGGCCAAGATCCATGCTGACAACGTCAAAAACCCTGTAGTAGTTAGAGTGGGGCAGTAGATGATCCCAGCAATCCTGCATTAGGAATAGGGCAGGGTGCAGATTCTGGTGCTTTCACCTCCACTGAAGTTCAGGCTTATCCTAGCCTCTGGCTGGGAATTGGAGCCTGAGTTGTTCAGCCTATGTCTCTTGCTGGCCTGACCTTGTCTGCCTGACCTGGATGGCTCTTGCAGTTATGATTTACCCAATCACTGGGACCCTTGAGATGAACCCACCCCAATGCTGCTCTGAGTCTGGGTTCAGTTGGCACCTCTTAAAATGTCATCTGAACAAGCACTTTCTTCAGTGAACACTTGGGCTGTGGTGGCTCATGACAACTGCTGCTCCATTCTACTGACGAATCTTTCCCTGGAGGTCTCTAGAGTCATCCTCCCTCACTATGTCTTGGTAGACTGGAGACTCCACTCTTGCTGCAAACTGGGAGTCAGGGAGAAAGTACAGTTTGCCACTACCTTTCTGTGCATTGAGGTCTCTTCCCTTTCCCTATGTGCTCCAATTCTGCCTTCAGAGCTCTCCTAGTTCTTGGGGGTCTAGTTCCTTCCTTTTCTATTCCAAGTTGTTATATTCCAGTGCCTGGATTTTTGACTCTCAAAGAGGCTGATTTGCTGCTGTTTTCTGGTCCACCAATCTTTCCAAGTATTTCCCAGCTTATCTTTTTTTTTTTTTTTTTTTTTTTCAGTACAGAGGATTCAATTCAGGACTTTTGCACTAAACTATATCACTAGCCCTTTTTAGAAATTATTTTTTGAAACAGGATCTCACTAAATCACTAAATTGCTAGGCTGGGTTTGAACTTCTGATTCTTTTGCCACATCTCTGGATTATAGAAGCACACTGCCCTGCCTGGGTATTGAGCTTTTTATTGTCTCTAAAACCAGTGAATGGGTTAACTCACTCCGAGAAGCAGGAATCTGGTTTTTCTTGTTTCTACTTTGCCTCATTCTCCTCTGCCCTACTCCCTAAATAATTAGCTAAATCAGCCTTGCCTCAAAAGAAAAATAAGGGAAAACATCAAAAGACAATAATGGCCATGTGATTTTGCAATGAGCAATCTTTACTTTCATAGAACGCAAGAACATCTGGAATGCCTAGTGCTCTGTGGATACTGCAGCCACAGGGACAGATGGATTAATGAAGTGAAGTAGGATAGAAGAAATAATGATGGGTAGAAAGCAGACAAGAAAATCACAATTTAAAACTTGTACTTTCAAAAAGACTGCAACTTCAGGCCATAAAAATTAACCCAAGCTGTTCATATCAACATTCTCTAGGTTATTCCTACTTCTTTTTTTCCAGGCCCATCACAATCACATATCATAAAGACACTCTAAGTTTGTAAATTAGCTTAGTTGATAAAGGTAACAAACCCATTTTTAAGATAAAGGAGAAAGAGTGAGGGAGTTTAAAGAATGTTTTTCAGGCACAGAACCTTAGGTCACCTGTCTTAAAAAAAGATACACAACAATAGGCTGGGTTCATGCCTTTCACCTATAAATTGAGCTATTATCGTTTTGTGGGAAAGTCATCCCTTTTCTCATAAACCAAGATGAAGATGGAACTTCCTATAGTTTCACAGACCTCCTCAAATGAAAGATAAATGTTCCCTTCTCCAGATATTAAGGTGTCTGTACCTCTGTACCTCAACATTTCACTCTTCAATGTGTACTTTATTTTCCTAGATAAATCTTTTGATAGGTGTGGTTGTCCATATACCTAATTCCAGCATCTGGAGGATGAGGCAGGAGGGTTGCCAAGAATTTGAGGCCAGCCTGAGCTACATACCATGAAGACTTCAGTACAGCCTAAACTATACAGCAATACTCTCTCAAAAAACCAAACCAAGCTGGGCATGGTGGCTCATGCCTGTAATTCCTGAACTTGGAAGGCAGAGGCAGGAGGACTGCTTTGAGTTTGAGACTAACCTGGGATACAAGGTACGTTTAAGGCCAGCTGCATAGGGATACTGTCTCAAAAAGAAGAAAACAAAAAACACAACAACAAAACCCAAAACAAACTAAAAACACCTTTTCATGCCTCTTATTGACTAAGCTTATAAGTCCCTTTTCTGCTATGGGACTCAGCAAACTTATTCTACAGGTAGACTGAGTCTAAGTTTTAGCCCTCTCAACTTTGAGGACCTCCTCAGACCTTATCCAGTGACATTTCTTTTGGTGAGCTGGCAACAATAGGTAAAAAGAATTCAGAACTACAACTTTGGTAAATGCAGCCAAAGGCTTTTCTTTTCCATTTTTTCCCTCATTTCCCCAATCTCTTGTGCTCTGATTTACAGCTTTCTTTTTTTCCTCCCTCCCTCCTTCTCTCTCTCTCCACATTCTCTTTCTTCTTGTGCTCTCTTTTTTCCTTTCCTTGCAGTACTCTTATGTTCGCTCCCTCTCCCTCCCCCTCCCTCCCTTCCCCCTTTACTTCCCATTTCCTGGCTCTCATTAATTAGCATCTCTGCAGTTTTTCCTTGGAATCTTACAGAGCACAAACTTTTCAGATTGACTTCCTTCACATAGTAATATGCATTTATATTTCCTGAATGTTCTTTTGTGGCTTGATAAGCTCATGTG
>NW_004524597.1:1300860-1301870 GCF_000260255.1 Octodon degus
AAAAAAAATGGATTTAGTACAGGGTCTATAGGATTTCACTGTGCAGATCGGACTCATACTGATTTTCCTGTTTTTAGCTTCCCAAATGCTGGTATTACAGGCATGCACCCCCACACCCAATCTCAATCACCAGAGTGGGGCTGGCACAGCAGGTGGGGGATGCATCCTCAAACCCCTGCATCTGCCTAAAGAGGCTTTTGGTTTTTTTTTTTTGCAGGCTCTTTAATCTACTGAGCTTAATCTACTGAGCTATCTGGCCGGCCCTCTGATTTCCTTTCTTTAAATTTTTTTTTTTTAATATTTATTTATTTATTTATTTATTTTGTGTGTGTGGCCAGCTCAGCCCACCAGGGGGCGGGCCGGCTGGCATGTGGTGCTGGGGGATTGAACCGTGGTCCCTGTGCTTTGCTTGGCTTAGCTTGTTCTAAGTAGGTGCTTTAGACCACTGAGCCATCTCACCAGCCCCTGATTTCCTTTCTTGACCTTTGTCTTTCTGATTACTCAGGGCAGAAGCTTCTGCCCATATTATGCAGACATTAAGCCAAGGTTGATCAAAGAAGGGAAAGGACACTACATGTGGCTAATAGAACTATTTAACAGGAAGAGATAATAATTATAAACATATGTGTGCCAAAATACAGTGCATCCAACTTCATAAGTATTACTGCAAATAAAAGATCAGAGAAACATCAGTACAATTATAGTGGAGGATAATACTCCATTACCACAAATAGATCAACTAAAAAAGGAAAAAAAAAAAAAAAAGAAATATCAGAATTGAACCAAATCTTCAACAAATGGACTTAATAAATACTGAGTCCACCAAGAATATGCACTGTGGCAGTTCACCATACTAATAAATGTCTAGAAGCTAGTACTTACTACTTTGAATATCTTTTTTAATTGTAGAGGCTAAAGGTAACTTGTATTAATCTCATGATGTCTCAATATAATTAGTATTAAAATATTTAGACAAGTTTTTCTTTTCCTAATGTATATATTTTTGGGGG
>NW_004524597.1:1302096-1303682 GCF_000260255.1 Octodon degus
AAAAACAAGGCAACTACTATTTTTTGTGGCAGATTCTGTATCTAGAATGTTCTACCCAATAACAATAGGATGTACATTATTTATTTTATTTTATTTTTATGGTTACTAGGAATCAAACTCAGGATCTTGTGCTTGCCAGGCAGGCACTTCTGCTGCTGAGCTATATCCCCGGCCCCATACACATTATTTTTGACAGGATATGGTACTTCATCATAGACTACAGACTAGCTAATAAACCACACTTAAGGAAATGCAAAAGAGTTGAAAAAAATTTTTTTTGAAGTGAATAAAGATTTTTCTTTCTTTCTTTTTTTTTTAAATTTTATTTATTTATGTGTGCGGGGGGGAGGGGGGGAGGGAGCTCAGCCCACCAGGGGGCGGGGCTGGCTGGCATGTGGTGCTGGTGGATTGCTAAGCTTGTTCTAAGTAGGTGCTTTAGACCACTGAGCCATCTCACCAGCCCAAGATTTTTCTTTATTACAAACAACAAATAAGTATATTAAAAAATGTTCAGGGGCTGGGGAGATGGCTCAGTGGAATAAGTGCTTCCCTGGCAAGCACAAGGGCCTGAGTTCAATCCCCAGTTCTGCAAAAAAAAAAAAAAAAAAAAAAAAAAAAAAAAAAAAAAAAAAAAAAAAAAAAAAAAAAAAAAAGTCCAATATCACCAGTCCTTTTAAAGATGCAAATTAAAACAACACCGACATTCCATTTCACTCCAGAAATATAGATATTAGCAAGACATCAACCAATGGCAAATTCTGGTGGGGCTGTGTAAAAAACAAATCTTATCCACTGTTGGTATGAGAGTAGATTGGTGTAACTACTGGAGAAATCACTATGTGAATCATTGTGGAGATTCCTCAAAACACTAAAACCAGAGGTTCCATCTGATCAAGGTTTTCCCTTTCTTGATAGCCTCCACAAAGAATTAAAAACATCATACTACAGACTTACATGTATACCCATGTCTATAGAAGCACAGCTTATAATAGATAAATATTGGAAGCAGCCCAAATGTCCATCAAGCAATGAATGGATAAAGATGTGTTTGTTTTATATGTAGAGTAGAGCAAATTAGAGACATTTCTAGGTAAATGGATGCACTGTGATACCATATGCTTAAGCAAAATAAATTTACAGTATGTTCATATATAGTATAGATTCTGTGGTATGAGAAAACAAAAGGGTAGATAAAGACTAATATGCATACTAGATATTGTGAAATGTGAAGAAAATTTTTTTTGAAAATGAATTTAATTTTTATTGATATTTTACATTCCTGTTAACTACACACTTTATAAGAACCTCCTGAACAAACAGCAAGACTATCAAGGTATCAAGTATGTCCTCCAAAAGGTCCAGGAAAGCAAATCACATGTGCTATCAGTTTAAGCAATACATGAATATGGAATGGGCTGTTGTCATGTATGCCTTATATGTGATAATTGAGGCAAAGATTATTTTCCCCCCCTCGTTTGAATTTTTAGGCTTTTTTCCATAATTTTATTGATAAACAAATAGCAATGAGACAGTTTCAAATCAAATTGGTAGGACAGTTTCAATAATTAACACATTGCATACATTCT
>NW_004524597.1:1304197-1305657 GCF_000260255.1 Octodon degus
GTTTTCTCTCCATGTGACTCTCCTTAGGCACACTCTACATCATCGATCACTTTCCTGTTTGTCCCCATAATCTCCTTGATCAGAAAATTTGGGACACTGCCGAGTTCCATGACGTTACAGTACAAGTTCTCACATGTCCTGAGTCTTAATTGACCTTGGAAGGCTAGGGCCAAAATGTTGGCTTTCCTTGCAGCCCTCCTTTTTCTCTAGTAAGAGTTGAAATCTTAATAGGCCTATTATCAGATAACAGTACAATAAAACTAGAAATCAATAATAAAAGAAACCACCGAAATTCCACTAACATATGAAAATTAAACAACACACTCAAATAATTAATGGGTCACAGAAAAATTAAGGAAAAACCAAGACAGTTTCTAGCATTAAATGATAATGCCTATACAATGTACCAGAATTTTTAGCACACAAAACATCAGGAAAACAGAACGAGAAGGCTGGTGAGATAGCTCAGCAGACTAAGTGCCTGCTTAGGCAAGCACAAGGACCAGGGTTCGATCCCCCACATCACATGCCGCCCCAGCCCTGTCCCTCTGGCATGCTGAGTCAGCCACTGAGCCCAGGCATGGTGGCCCATGCCTGTAATCCAGTGCTGGGGAGGCTGAAAACAGGACGATCACTACCAGTCTGAGCTGCGTAGTGAGAGCCTGTACCAAATACATTTTTAAAAAAAGGAAAACAGAAAGAGCCCAAATAAATAAGCTCATGATACACCTGAAGGTCCAGGAAAAGAACAATCCAAATTCAGAGTTTGTACAAAGGAAAGTATAAAGATCAGAGCAAAAATTAATGAAATGGAGACTTAAAAAATAAATAACAGGGGCCTGGGAGATGGTTCAGTGGAATAAGTGCTTCCCTGGCAAGCGCAAGGGCTTGAGTTCAATCCATGGTTCCGCCAAAATAATAATAATAACAAAGTCAATGATTTGAAGACCTGGAATTTTGAAAGAATAAACAAAATAGACAAACCCTTAGCCAATCTAACTGTAAAGGAAAGAAAAGATAAAAATAAAGTTGCAATTAGAAGTAAAAAGTGAAATCACAATGGATACCACTGAAATCCAGATTATTAGTAACCTCTTCACAAACCTACACATCAGAATAATTGGAGAACTGAAAAAAACAGAGATTACAAAGTATAAATTATAAAAACTGGCTCATGAAAACTTAAAATTCCTGAATAATCCAACAATAAGCAATGAAATTGAAGCCGTAATAACAAAAGTGCCAAGAAAAGCCCAAGCAAGCCCTGATGGATTCGCTGTTGAATTTTATAAGAACTTCAGGACAGAACTAACACCAGTACTGCTCAAGCTATTTTTTTTTTTTTTCCTTTTTTTCTATTTATTTATTTATATTTGTGTGTGTGTGTGTGTGTGTGTGTGTGTGTGTGTGTGGCCAGCTCAGCCCACCAGGGGGCGGGGCTGGCTGGCATGTGGTGCTGG
>NW_004524597.1:1305757-1315015 GCF_000260255.1 Octodon degus
GCTGGCATGTGGTGCTGGGGGATTGAACCACAGTCCCTGTGCTTTGCTAAGCTTGTTCTAAGTAGGTGCTTTAGACCACTGAGCCATCTCACCAGCCCATCAGGCTCTTTAATGAAGTTAAGAGAAGAGTATTCCCAATTTTTTTATTATTTACTTATTTATTTTTTTTGAGACAAGGTCTTGTAGTTAAAGGCTGGCCTTGAACTCATTGTGACTCTTCTGCCTCAGCCTCCCTAGTGCTAGGATTACATATGTGTGCTGCCACATCCAGCTCCAAAATGCTTTTGGGGGCCAATGAGATAACTCAGTGGACTAAAACACTTGCTTAGTCAAACTCAGGGACTGAGGTTCGATCCCCAGCACCACATGCCAGGCCAACCTCACCCTCAAGGCTGGCTAAACCAGACACAAAGTCCAGGCATAGTGGCACATGCCTATAATCCCAGTGCTGGGGAGGCTGGAAACAGGAGAATCACTATGAGTCCGAGCTGTGTAGTAAGACCCTGTAACAACCAAATACATTTCAAAAATAAATAAAAATGATTTTGGAAGCTAGCATTATCTTAATCCCAAAACCAGACAAGTATTCAACCAAGAAAGCAAACTACAGGCCAATAACTAATGAACGTAGATGCAAAAGTCTTCGATAAGGCACTGGCAAACAAAATGCAGAAAGTCATCAAAAAGATCATACACCATGACTAAATCGGCTTCCACACAGGGGCATACAAGGGTAATCTAAAATATGCAAATCAGTAAGTGTAATTTATCACATAAACAGAAACAAAGATAAAATTCACATAACCATCCCAAAGGACACAGAAAAAATCCTTTGGCAAAACTGTTGCAGATGGGCCCGTGAGAAAGCTCAGCCATCTCCAGCACCACATGCCATGTGTTATGGTTTGGGGTTTTTGCAAGGTGAACAATATAGTACAGGACACATTTTGTAATGGTATTTTATAATGAATCACCCAAGAATAACATACTGCAAGTGCAGGAAATCTATCCACACACAAAACACTAATGAATCCATCTGAGGGCCTAGAGCTCATAAAGTGCCTCCTACCAGTCCAACTGGAGGCCTAGAGCCCACAACAAAGTCCCATGTGGGCCTTCTTTATTTACTATCTGTGCTGGAAAGGCCTAAAGGTCGGTGGAAGCTAGGAAGTCTATGCTAGCAGGGTGAAGGATCTGTGCTAGCAAGCTGAGGAATCTGAACTGGAGCTAGGAAGCAGCACTCAAGGTATGCACCAGAGCTCCTCCAAAAGTACCACAGCCATCCTCAGCAACAGTGAGGTCCCAAACTCCTCCAGTGATGAGGAAAGCTGAGTTCCCATCAGGAAAGCCAATGCGACAAGCTTCATGAGGCTGAGCAGTACATCATCTTCCCCTCCAGAGCCAGGAATTAAAGCTCAAGATGAGGGCCCAAGCTTCTCCAAAGTTTACTGGGAAAGCCAGCATGACAAGGTCCTCTAGAACAGCCCAAGAGAACTAGCAGCTTCCAACAGCTCCAACAGCTTCTCCAAAGAGCATCCTTAACTGAATTTTGGCAGCTTCCCCTGTTCTACCTTTATGCTGCTGGCAACAACCCTCAAGTGGGCTTCCTGCACCCAGCACCATGCTAGTTAAATTCAGCTGGGTACAGCAAGTTGCCCATCAGTTAGCTATCCACCGCATCCACCCCTGTTCAACTTGATAACCATACACATTTTTGTTCTTTTTTTTGTTTTTTTTGGTGGAACCAGGAATTGAACTCAGGCCCTTGAGCTTGCCAGGGAAGCACCTACTCTACTGAGCCATCTCCCCAGCCCAACCATACACATTTCTTAAACTAGTCTTGGGGCTGGGGAGACGGCTCCATGGAATAAGTGCTTCCCTGGCAAGCGCAAGGGCCTGAGTTCAATCCCCGGTTCCACAAAAATAAATAAATAAAAAATAATAAAAAAAATAAACTAGTCTTTTAGTGGCAGATTTGTGCAAAGTTGTCTTGATCTAGTTAGATTTACATTAATATTACAATTACAGGGCCAGCCAGGTAACTCAGTGGACTGAAGCACCTGCTTAGGCAGACCAAGGGCCTGGGGTTGGATCCCCAGCATGCCATGCTGGCCCCACACCCAGGGCATTCTGAGACTGGCTGTGGTGGTGTGCGTCTGTAATTCCAGTGCTGGGGAGGCTGAAAACAGGAGGATCACTACGAGTCTGAGCTGTGTAGTGAAACCCTGTAACAACCAAATACATTAAATAATAATAAAATGTTATGTGGAAAGCCATTTCTATCCTCTGATATAATAGTAGACCCAGAAGCCACAAAACTCTTACCATATCTCACTAACAGCTATACAAATGTAGGGAGGGGCCCGGGGAGATAACTCAGTAGAATAAGCGCTTGCCTGGCAAGCACAGAGTCCTGAGTTCAATCCCCAATACCACAAAAACAAAACAACAACAACAAAACAAATGTATGGAAGCAGTCCTCCCAGCTTCTGGCCCAGAGGACACTCCTTGGTGTTTGCCTTAGGGATCAAGTGCTCATAAAACTTGGAAAAATGAACTCCTACAGACTAATTAAAACCACAATGGAAGGGCCCCTTTTCAGAGATCCTTGCCACACACTGCAGTAAAGGTGGCTAAGTTAAATAACTGGATTCAGCATTTTAGAACAAAACCAGTTCCAGCAGAACTGCCTGAAAGAAAAGACCATGCAAAAGGAAAAATCTACTCTGGTGAACCTCTGTGAGGCTTGAGATTTCACTTCAAAAGTGAGACTCCATAAAAAAAAAAAAAAAGTGAGACTCCAGTGCTGTCACAGATAAGTAAACAGGATTGTGCTGAGTCGTGGTTCTTGGGCTAATGAGATCTTAATCTAACATTCCTCTCTGACATACGATCTTCTCCACAGGAAGCATGCAATCAGACCTGCTCCTAACTTTACTATTTGGCCTAATAGTAAAGTTTCTTTCTCTCATGAAATAAGCAGCACTGCTGTCATTGATTCTTTTCTCACCATCTCCTAACTGTTTTTCCTCTTCAGTGCAGGCAGGGAGCCACACCCCCCAAGTAGCTGGAGAGCACACAGTTCTAGTAGGAAGGATCTACATCCCCTTCCAGCACAAGGAAGCTATAAAAGATAGAGACCTCCAGTCTCTCAGCACCCCATAAAGAATTATGGGGATTTGTGTCTCAGAGAAAAATGAGATAGAGTATGGCTAAAAATGGCTTGGGAAAGGAGGCTGACAAGACCCTGGCACAAATGTACAGAGCAGTCCTCAGAGCCCGCACATGGACTTAGCCAAAGAACTCAAGCATGATTTTGATAGGATGGCCTGGGTGTGGTGTACACGTGGAAACATTCAGGAGAGGTAATCATCATTATCTCACTATCTCATCGTTGTCATGTTGTACCTGCACTCAGTGTCTCACCCTACACTCTAGGGTATGGCTTCTATTTTTTTTTTTTTTATTTTTCCTCCTCTTTTTCCTTTAGCCCATACTCTCTGCAGAACTCATTTTCCCCCAGCCCTTCTTACTTTTCCTACCTCCCATAACTATGAAACCTTGCCACCATTTGTACTTGTTTTGTTCAATTCCTTGTTTATAACTGAAAGGACCTAGAAATCACCTCCAACTATAGACTCTCACACCACAGAACTTGGTAGCAGTACTAAAAACATGTAGGAATAAAAGAAATTAAAAGTCAAGAAACCATACAGAGGGCCAGCCATGTAGCTCAACAGACTAAAGCGCCTGCTTAGGCAGACTCAGGGACTGGGTTTGATCCCTGGCTTGCTGTGCTGGGCCCTGCCTCAGGGGCATGCTGAAACAGCTATTGAGACTGGGTGTGGTGGCACATGCCTGTAATCCCAGTGCTTGGGAGGCTGAAAATAGGATTACTGTGAGTCCAATCTGTGTAGTGAGACCCTGTAGACCCTATCCTAAACACATAAAAAGAAAGAAAAAAAGAAAGAAACCATGCAAAAAAGAATAAGTCATACTCTGTGAGGTGGACTGTATTTGTATACCTAACTACTTGAGAGACTGAGGCAAGAGATCCCTCAAGTCCAGGAGTTTGGGCCTTCGGTATATTACGGGGGTCAGGTACCAGCAGCAGGTTCCTGCCTGTGAGTACTCACTACATCACATCCCTAGCAATTCAGAGGGAATACCCCATCTCCTTAAAAGGAACTAGTGAGGTGCTGTGGTATTTGGTTAATCCCCATCTACTTGGGAGGCAAAGCAGGAAGATTGCAAAACCAGTGCGCACACCCACCCACCCAGCAATAAGACTACAAAATCTCTGATGTGTAAATAAAAATGCAAATCACATATCCTTGTACTATTTATTTATTTATCTTTTTGAAACAGGGTCTCTCTATGCAGTTCAGGCTGGCCTTCAGCTCACTTTGTAGCCCAGGCTGGTCTTTAACTCATAATCCTCCTGCCTCATCCTCTTGTGTGCTGAGATTACAGTCATGCTCTACTCTATCCAGCTCTTCTGGTACTCTTTATAGCATTGTGCCCTCAGAATAAAGTCATCCGGGGCCAGGTATATAGCTCAGCCAGCATAGGTGGCTGCCTGGAAAGTGTAAGGTCCTGAGTTCAATACCCGTACTGTAAGAAACAAGAATAAAGCCACCCATTTGTTGTAAGCAGCTGAGTTAGGTAAAAAATATTATAGGTAGGCAAATAGGGCTTAGAAGAAGCTAGTCTTCATAGAAGAAAATAAGATCCCTTTCAACTGTGGAGAGACGGACACTCTGTTTTAGGCCAGACCTCAAGACAAAAGATAAAATAAATGCATACCTCCCTAAGACTAAACATCAGGGATCGATATTCTAAATAAGTCTCTATCATCTTAAACCAAAAATAGTCTCTAACACCAACCTCCTACAGGAAAAGCCTCTGTTCCTCTTTTTTTTTTTGGTACCAGGGATTGAACTCAGGACCTTGCACTTGCCAGACAAGCGCTTATTCCACTGAGCCATTTCCCAGCCCTGTTCCATCTTGCTATGTGAGTTGCTTCCCAATTTGATCCTGATTTAATCAATTTTACCTGCACAATTATGCTTGCAATCTTATTGGTTGACCACACTTTTGTCCCACCTCATGCCCACCTCCCGAGTTTCCATGTTTCCCATCTTATTTATTTTTTGGTGGAATCAGAGATTGAACTCAGGCCCTTGTGCTTGCCAGGGAAGCGCTTATTCCACTGAGCCATCTCCCCAGCCCCTCATGTTTCCCATCTTAGACCCACCTCACCTTGTGGTTTTGCTTTATAAAAATCTGTGGAAAAGGCAGGTTCTTTGCCAACTCACTTCTGTTCCCTCTTGGACAGAAGCTTTCTTTGCCCCAGTAAATGTATCCTGCTCTTAACTTCTGTTGTTCCTAAAATTCATTTTTTGGTTTTAGAGAACATGAACTGATGCCAGGTACTTTCAGGTTGGGAGTTTCATTCCTCTATCACTTCCCCCTCCCCATCTGAGGATTGAACTTGGGACCTTGTACTCATTAGGTAGGCAGTTAAACTGCTGAGCTATCTCCCCAGCCTCTTCCCCTAACGTTTTTACATAGATCTACATACTTCACCTTCCTTATTTCTCCCACTTCCTCTTCCTTCTTGCTGTCTGATCTGTCCAAAAATTTTGTCCTTTTCAGTTGTCTTTCCCCTGTAGTGATGAAGGAAAATTTTGCTTCTATCTTCCCAAGGTTCCTAGAGTAATTTGTAAATTGCTAAGTAGGAAGAAAGGAGCCAGGAGTGTTAGAACATATCTGTAATCCCAGCACCCAGGGAGGCTGAGCCAAGAGGACTTCACACTAGACCTTGCATGAATAATTAGAGAGAGAGAGAGAGAGAGAGAGAGAGAGAGAGAGAGAGAGAGAGAGAGAGAGACAGAGGAGGAGGAGGAGGAGAGTTTGGTATGAAGACCTTAGGTTCAATTAAGAGGGGAGGGGGGAGAGGAGAGGAGAGGAGGAGAGCCTGGCATGAAGAACTTGGGTTCAATTCCCAGTATTGCCAATCGGCTTCCACTCCCTAAAAGAAGAAAGTTTTACACATCTAATAAGGTTCATCAGGCAAACATCACAGCAGGTATCCACAGCTTGCTACTTGCTATGCAAATTAGGCCTCCCAGGTAATAGACACTTAAAGACACCAGTCCCAGTCAGGTGTCAAATCCCTTAAGCTCTTCTTTCTGTAGAAAGACACCCCCTAGGCAGAGAGGGAACATCAGCTAAAAATTCCTTTGTCAACATCTGCTATTTACCTTACTGATGCAGATGGATGCACATTCCTTTTACAAAAGGACAGCAGAGTTGCAGTTTCTGTGAATAACCAATTTGCAAGATGCCAGTGTATTTGGGGTGGAGTATTTTACTTCCAACACTGCAGCTGTAGCTTTTGCACACGCCCCTTCCCTCTGCCTACAGCTCTTCCTCCTCCTTCTCCAACTGATTACTGCTTATCCTTCTTGGGTATCATTAGCTTTTGGAGCCATCCGTGCTTTCTCTGTGGGTGGAAACCCTGACTGCAGACAGTGTTAGCCTAAACCCAGACTCTTAGTATAAGTATTGCCATAAAAAACTTTAGCTGACCCGAGTTGTAAAAACAAACCTACGTGCAAAACAACCATAAGGAGGAAATATACTCTGACAAAGCGCTGACCCTAAACAATAACAGGAAGAAAAGTAGCCAGATGTATAGCAAGAAAAAAAAAATCTAGGGCTGGGGAGATGGCTCAGTAGAATAAGTGCTTGCTTGGCAAGTGCAAGGGCCTGAGTTCAATCTCCAGCTCTGAAAAAGAAAAAAAAAAAGTAACTATTTGACAAGCAGGATGCTTGCTATGCATGCTATACATATTTAATCTGTTTGACAAGCAGTATGCATACTAATCTGTTTGACAAGCAGAATGTATTACATATTTTCTTTGGTTTTTTTCCCCCTTTTTTTTGTCCAAGAGGTGAGGTGAATCCAGTATAGAAATATAGATATGAGATAAAAGCCTAATGTCCCAAGGGAGCAAGGAGCAAGGAGCAATAAACAGAGCCCAAGGAGAATTGTTATCACTCTTTTAAATTCCAGCAAGCTAGGATTCAAGGCTGCAGGTAACAGCTTCTCCTGCTGTTGCCCTGTTTTTTGTTTTATCCCTTGCTTGGGATGTTAATGGCTAGCATTGTATAAACGTAAGAGTTAGGTAAATACCTGAAGTCAATAGAGAGAGTAGTTTGTGTTCACCAAAGGAGTTATGCACATTCCTTAGCCTGCTTTTAGCTCTCAATAAAGGTAAGATGTTTCTGTGGCTCTGGGCTCACTTAGAGGGAGACTAATCTCAGTGAGACCTCTGAAGCCTGTGTTCATCAGGTCTCATGGTTTCTTTCAGCACCGATTTATACAATCATCCAAGGTGGTAAAAAATGAGAAATCAAGAGGTGAGCATGGGGTGGGACAAAACTAGGTCAGCCAATAAGATTACAAGTGTAATTGCTCAGGTAACTGCGAGTCATGTAGCAAGTGAGCATGAATACAGAGCAGAGCTTCTTCCAGTAGTGTTGGGCTGGTGACTCTTCCCTGCTCCCTCAATCTGGTAAAGTACCTATTTAGAATATCAATCCCTGATGTTTATCCTTAGAATGTAGAGGCAAATTTAAATGTAATGGAAATCTTTAAAGAATTTATACTTCTGCTGGGCATGGTAGCCCATACCTGTAATCCTAGCACTCCGAGAGACTCTGGGAGGGATTGTTCGAGACCAGCCGAGGCTACAAAGTGAACTAACTCAAGGCCAGCCTGAACTGTTGTACATGGGCTGACAGTGAAGAAATTCTGCAGCAGCTGAGAATGACATATTCTTTTCCTGCCCTGGCAAGCGCAAGGACCCAAGTTCAATCCCCGGTTCCAAAAAAAAAAAAAATAATAATAATAATAATAATAATAATAATAATAAACGCGGGAACTGGGAAGCACAGCCTGTTCCCATAGTGAGAAAATTACAAAACTTGAGTCCTAACATTTCAATGCCAGCTGGAAGAAGTTATTGGGGGAGGGGAATAACTCCCCTTCCCCAGGTGATACATCTTGAGGCAGGGGGATTGTTATCACCTCAAGAACAGCTCGGCTCAGTCTTAGACAATGATGTATTTTTTCTGCTCACCATAACCTAGACCTCTTTGTTATGACAGTAACTCCAATTAGCTTTTTTTTTTTTTTTTTTTAATACAAGGTCTCGCTATGCAGTTCAGGCTGGCCTTGAGCTGAATTTGTTAGCCCAAACTGGTCTCGAACTCACAAGGATCTCCTGCCTCAGCCTCCAAAGTACTGGGATTACTGGTGTGCACTGCCACGCCCAGTTCCCCAGCTAGTTTATGTAGGATGAATTTTGCTGAGCAATGTATCACAAGATCTGTGTTACCAACTGTAAAATATCCTAGTTTTTGCCTTTTGTACTTCCTCCTAAAACCTATATAAATAATGGTTTTACTCCAAGATAGGGCTAATGATTTAGACCTCAGTGTCTCCCAGCCTGCTAGCCTAACAAAGCTGTATGCCTCCCAAAGTTCCTCAGTGCTGTGTCATCCCTCTGATCTGATGCCAAGTTCTGCAACAGGATATATGTGGATGCATCCATTTCATCTTTTGTCTTAAGGTCTGGCCCTGAGTGGAGGTGTCTATCTCCCCCACAGTGCTAAGGTATCTGCACTGGCTCCTTTGAGGGTCTAGCCCTATCTGGCTGCCTATAATATTTCTACTGAGCTTAACTGTCTATAACAAGATGTGCCCAGTTCATGTCCCTTAAAATCAAAAAATGTATTCCATTTTTGACAGTGGAGGTTAAGAATACGAAAGATTTATTGAGAGTGGACTCCTGAGAGAGAGAGACGGGATCCTGAAAGTGTGTGGCCATTGAGATCTGTTGTCAGGGGTAATTTGGTGAGACCACTACATATTGGGCCTGAGAAGGATTTAAAATTTTAAGACTAGTTGTAGGCATCTCACTCCTGAATGGAGACTTTACTGGAGGTAACACAGTTCTCTTAAATTAACATAACGTCTTACTTGGAGATGCCTTTGAGTGGACTTCCAAGGTCCTTGGACAGGCCTGCCATTTAGGCAGAGTCCCACCTTTCTTCAGTACTCTCGCCTTGGTTCTGATAACTAAATAAATATGAGCCGCCCAAGAAGATCTTGTTCTTAGCCCCCAGAGAATCTTGAATTCTGTGAGAGGCTCTCGATACTCCTGGAGCCCTAAAATTATACCATTT
>NW_004524597.1:1315245-1316653 GCF_000260255.1 Octodon degus
GCTTAGCTTAGCTTGTTCTAAGTAGGTGGTTTAGACCACTGAGCCATCTCACCAGCCCCCATTTGTCTCTTTTATTTAGCCTTCATCACCCACTCTTTTTAGAGATTGTGGACCTGATCAGTCTGCAATAACTAAGTGGTAATATTAACCTGATAATTTATACCGGGGCTGGGGAGATAGCTCAGTAGAATAAGCAGTTGCCTGGCAAGCTCAAGAGCCTGAGTTCAATCCCTGGTTCCAGAAAAAAAAAAAAAAAATTATACAGTAAAATCTGAAAGTGGGTACCACTTGCGTGAAATTATAACCCACCCGTAGGATTGTAAGTACAGCTGTTTAGCTAATGATGGTCCAAAAGGGAAGTGAGTCATGTTGCAAGTACATAGTCATGTAGTGAGTACATAGAAAAAACAAAAGCATTTTTTTGAAGGAATATGTCTGAATGCTCTGCTCACCTACTGGGTTACTGAAGCTTCCCTGGACTTCCTGGGCCAGGTGATTATAGCATAATTATAGCATAATTCCAAGTTACTGCTTATCCCCTGGGAGGCACGTGGGTCTGGCCATTGCTTTTTTTTTTTGGCCATTGCACCTTTATGTTGAGGCTTTGTATTCTTCAACTGCACATCTCAGCACAATCCTGATATCTTCATTTTTTTCTGCTGACTTCCTTGAGAGCGCAGTCACTCTCTGACTGTATATTAATTTCTTTCTTCTTTCTTTCTTTCTTTCTTTCTTTCTTTTTTTTTTTTTGCAGAACTGGGGATTGAACTGAGGCCCTTGCGTTTGCCAGGCAAGTGCTTATTCTACTGAGTTATCTCCCCAGCCCTTGTATATTTATTTCTATCTAACTTTGCTGCCTACAAGAGAATGTTGGTCAAAAGGGTTGACAAGATAGCTCAGCAGACTGAGTGTCTTCTTGGGCAAATGCAGGGATGGGAATTCGATCCCCAGTACCACATGCAGTGGTGCCAGCCTTGCCCCTGGGTATGGTGAGCTGGCCACCAAGTCCCGGCATAGTGGTGCCTGCCTGTAATCCCAGTGCTGGGGAGGCTGAAAACAGGAGAATCACTGCAAGTCCAAGTTGTGTAGTGAGACCCTATCTCAAATGGAGAGAGAGAGAGAGAGAGAGAGAGAGAGAGAGAGAGAGAGAGTCAAAGCTAATAAATACTGGGTTTTAGACACCTGGTGTTTCTTTTTTTAAATTTTGTTGAGAAATATGAATGAGACAGTTTCAAAGCTGATTAATAGGACAGTTTTGATAATCAATACATTGTACATTGTTATCTTCTTAGTGGTTATCCATAGTATAAGAAGTAGACAGGATATCCTGTCCAAACACTATTAGTACACCTCTTTCTTCTCATTGAATTAAGCAAAAGTATCTGTATATCTATCCTATTTTGTATAT
>NW_004524597.1:1317823-1318788 GCF_000260255.1 Octodon degus
AATAAAAATAAATAAATAAATAAAAAACCTTTACTTGAGAGACAGTATGGCAATAATTGGTGTGTCATGACAAGAAGTACATATTTAGAAGACCAGAATGACAGACACTCCAAGTGTGACCCCTCTATTACACATCGCCATCCTCAGTGCAGCCACCTGGCTCATAGGCACCAGCATATACAGTTAGTCAGTGTGAGAATCCCACCAACCAACTGCTAGTCTCAAAAACCTGCTGATGTCTCCCAGGATCACCACCCCACCCATCTCATGCATACAAATGCATGGCTTTGCCCCTGTCATATTTCCCAGCTTTTCTCTTTGCCCAGTCCTCATTGTCCAGTTGTCAAATTCTTGCTTTCCTTTTATTTGTGTTGTACCTTTCTATATGTAATTCCTCTTTTGAGTTCTTATATTAGGGAGACAATATGATATTTACACATGTGGGTCTGGTTTATTTCACTTGTAAGTATGTCTTCAAGTGGCATCTACTTAAATATGAAGGCTTCAAGTTTATCATTCTTTATAGCTAAGTAATACTCTGTATAAAAATACCACATCTTTTTCAACCATTCCACATGTGGTGGGCATCTTGGTTGTTTCCAAGATTTGGCTATCACAAATTGTGCTGCTATAAACATAGGTATGCATATATCACTGACATGACGCTTTCAGTTCCTCCAGGAAAATTCCCAGTAGGGGGATAGCAGGCTTAAATGGGATTTCCAGTCCTAGTTTTTTAAGGAGTGTCCACACTGATTTCCGTAATGGTTGCACCAGTCTACACTCCCACCAACAGTGGAGAAGGGTTCCCTTTTCCCCACAGCTTCTCCAACATTTGTTGTTGGTTGATTTCTTTATGATAGCCATTATTTCTGGGGTGAGATGGTATCTCAGTGTTATTTAAATTTACATTTCATGGATGGCTAGTGATGAGAAGCATTTTTTCATATATTTATTTGCTTCTT
>NW_004524597.1:1319208-1325885 GCF_000260255.1 Octodon degus
GATTTAGTGTTTCTGTTTTAATGTTCAGTTCTTTAATCCATTTTGACTTTAGTTTAGTGCATGGTGGTAGACCTGGGTCGAGTATTAGTTTTCAACATGTAGAGAGCCAGTTTTTCCAGCACCATTTGTTAAAGAGGCTATCTTTCTTCCAGTAAGCATGTTTGGCCCCTTTGTCAAAGATCTGATGGCTGAGTGTGTTCCTAGAGGCCTCTGCATCTTCTAATCTAGTCCATTGATCCTCAGGTCTATTTTGTGGCCAATACCATGCTGATTTTATCACAGTAGCTTTGTAGTATAATTTCAAGTCAGGAGTTGTAATGCCTCCTGCTTTGTCTTTGTTGGCCAGGACTGCCTTTGCTATTCTAGGTCTTTTCTGGTTCCAAATAAATTTTAGGAACAATTTCTCTAGGTCTGGGAGGTATGTTGGTGGTAGTCTGACAGGAATTGCATTAAATCTGTACAACAATTTTGGGAGTATGGCCATCCTCATGATGTTGGTTCTTCCTATCCAGGAGCAAGGAATATCTTTCCACAGACCCGCTACGATCTCTTTTTTCAGAGTACTGTAATTTTCCATGAAAAGATCTTTGATTTCTTTAGTTAGATGAATTCCAATGTGTTTCATTTTTCTCAGTGCTATTGTAAAATATATTGATTCTCTAATTTCCCTTTCAGTGTGTTTGTTATCTATGCAGAGGAATGCTATTGACTTTTGGGTATTTACTTTGTATCCTGTTATGTTACTGAATTTCTGTATTAATTCTAATAGCTTCCTGGTGGAGTTATTTGGGTCTTCCAAGTAAAGTATCATGTCATCTGCAAATAATGATAGTTTCACTTCTTCTTTACCTATTCTTATTCCTTTGATTTCTCTGTCTTGTCTAATGACTGTAGCTAATGATTCCAGATTGATTCAATATTCCTATATTGAATAGGAGGGTGATAGAGGACATCCTTGTCTTGTACCAGATTTGAGAGTAAAAGATTTCAGTTTTTCCCCATTGATAATTAATTATATTAGCCTTTGAGTTGTCATAGATGGCTTTTATCAGATTGAAGTAGAGGCTTTCTATTCCAACTTTCTGTAGGACTTTGAACATGAATGATTGTTGGACTTTGTCAAAAGCATTTTCTTCATCAATTGACATGATCATGTGATGTTTAGATTTTGCTCTATTGGTATAGTGTATTACATTTATAGATTTTTGAATATTGAACCATCCTTGCATCCTTGGAATGAATCCTACCTGGTCATGGTGTATGATCTTCTTGATGATTTGCTGCATTGTATTTGATAGGATTTTATTGAGGATTTTTGCATCTATGTTCATGAGGGAGATTGGCCTGTAGTTCTCTTTTTTAGCTGTGTCTTTCCCTGGTTTTGGTATCAGTATAATACTTGCCTCCAGGAATGATTTTGGGAGAACTCTTTCCTTCTCAATTTCATTGAAGAGTTTGAGGAGTATAGGGACTACATCTTCTGTGAATTTCTTGTAGAATTCAGCTGTGAATTCATCAGGACCTGGACTTTTCTTTGTCGGTAGGCTCTTTATTACATCTTGTATTTCATTGACTGTTATTGGGTTATTGAGAGTTGTTATATCTTCTTGATTCAGTTGTGGTAATTTGCACCTTTCTAGGAATCTGTCCAATTCTTCTGTGGCTTCTATTCTGTGAGCGCAAAGATTCTCAAAGTAGCTATTAATAATCTTCTGAATTTCCACTGAGTCTGTGGTAATTACACCCTTTTCATTCCTTATTACGTGTATTTGAATTTTTTCTTTCCTCTTTTTGATGAGGTTGGCTAGGGGCTTGTCAATTTCATTTAATCTTTCAAAGAATCAGCTTTTTGATTTGTTAATTCTTTGAACTGTTTTCTTCATTTCAGTTGAATTAATTTCTGCTCTAATATTTTTGATTTCTTCCCATCTTTGTGCTCTGGGTTTGGTTTGCTCTTCCTTTTCTAGTTGGTGCAGGTGCAGCATTAGGGTGTTTATTTGTCCCTGTTCTGTTTTCCTAATGTGTGAGTTCATAGCTATAAATTTCCCTCTGAGAACTGCTTTCATTGCATCCCATAAATTCCGATAAGTTGTGGATGAATTTTTGTTGAATTGTAGACATTGTTGAATTTCTTCTTTAATTTCATCTGTAACCCATTGATTACTGAGTAGGGTGTTATTTAATTTCCATGTTTTTAGGGGTTTTTCTGGTTTCTTTTGTCATTTATTTCCAGTTTCATTGCACTGTGGTCAGATAATATTCATGGGATAATTTCTGTTTTCTTGCATATACTTAAGCATGCCCTATGGACTAATATGTGGTCTAATTTAGAAAATGACCCATGTGCAGCTGAAAAAAAATGTGTATTCCACTGTGGTTGCGTGGAACACTCTGTATATGTCTGCCATGTCCATTTGTTTCAAGCTCTGATTCAGTTCTGCTACTTCTTTGCTAATTTTTTGTCTGGTTGGTCTATCTTTTTGGGATAAGGGGGTGTTAAGGTCTCCTGTTAAGATTGTCATATTGGATATTAGATTTTTCAGTCTATTAAGGTTTGTCTTATATAGTTGTGTGCTCCCGTGTTTGGTGCATACATATTTATGAGTGTTATGTCTTCCTCTTGAAATTTTCCCCTAACCAGTATATAGTGGCCTTCTTTATTTTGTTTCATCATTCTTGTCTTGAAATTGAGACTGTCTGAGAATAAGATTGCTACCTCTGCTTTTTTCTGAGGTGCTGGGGCATGTAGTATTTTTTTTTTCCCATCCTTTGACTTTCAGCCTATGAGTTTCTTTATGAGTTAAGTGTGTTTGTTGTATACAACATATGTTGGGTTTTGTTTCCTAATCCACTGTACCAATCTATTTCTCTTAATTGGTGAATTGAGTCCATTTACATTGATCGTTATAGTTGAGATGTGTTGACTTACGATTGACATGTTATTTACCTGCTTTTTTTTTTTAACTTTTTTCTCCTGTGTTTAATTGTTTGTCCTATTTAGTTGGTTCCTTCTGTTCTCATTGATAGAGTTCTGATCATTTTGGTCCCTCTCTAGAACATCTTTCAATAGTCTGTGTAGGATTGGCTTTGCCATCATGAAATTCTTTAGTTGTTCTTTGTTATGAAAGTATTTCACTTCTCCATTGAACTTGAGAGAGAGTTTTGCAGGGTATAGTAGTCTGGGCTGGATTTTTTTTTTTTTTTTTTCGGAACCGGGGATTGAACTCAGATCCTTGCATTTGCCAGTCAAGCGCTTATCCTACTGAGCCATCTCCCCGGCCCCTAGGGCTGGAATTTATTTTCATAGAGGACTTGAAGTACTCTGCTGCATGCCCTTGCCTTCAAGGTTTGTGAAGAGAAGTTGGCCATAATTCTGATGGGTTTTCTTTTGAATGTGATCTGCTTCTTTTCTCTAGTGGCTTTCAATATGATATTCTTGTGTTAGATTTCTGGCATCTTGACTATTATATGTCTTGGTGTGTTTTTAATTGGGTTGAAGTTATTTGGCATTCTGTATGCTTCAGTTACCTGAAAATCAGATTGTTTCCTCATACTTGGGAAGTTTTCTGCTATTACTTCTGCCCATATTCTTTATATATAATTTATATTGACTTCTTTTTCATTGATGCCTATTAGTCTCACATTGTTCATCTTTGCATCATCTTGCAGGTGATGAATTATTTTTTCCTGCATCCTAGCTGTTTTTAAGAGATCTTTTCTTACCTTTTCACTAGCTGAACCAGTGTCTTCAAGATCTGAAACTCTGTCTTCACTTTCACTCAAGCGGTTTTGTAGGCTTGTGATTGAGATTTTAAGTTCTTTGCCATCTCTTTGACTCTGCTTCATGTGATCTATTTCTTTCCTGTATTGCTCATTCAAGGAATCCATCATTTTTTAATCTCCTGTATTTTTTTAATCAATGTCTTCTTTAGAAGCAGTTATTAATTCTTTTACTGCAGAACTTTTCTCACATTTGGTTTCTTCCATATGTTTCTGTATTTGATTCTTTAGTTCAGATGCTATGAATTCAGTGATTTCTTTTTTCATTTCAGACATTAATTCTGCTTTGAGTTCCTTTAAACCTTTCTGCTGTTGCTTATTTACTTCTGACGCTATTAATTCATATATTTCAGCTAAGTTATTGTGCACTGCACGTGTTCTGGGTGGGCATTGTGTTTCCTCCATATGTTTCTGCATTTCATTCTTTAGTTCAGATGCTATAAATTCAGAGTTTTCTTTCTTTCTTTCTTTCTTTCTTTCTTTCTTTCTTTCTTTCTTTTTTTTTTTTTTCCAGGAATTAATTCGGCTCTGAGTTCCTCTATATCTTTCTGCTGTTGTTTATTTATTTCCAACTCTATTGATTCATATATTTCAGCTGAGCTAGTGTCCTCTGCACTTGTTATGGGTGGGCTTCTGGCCTGAGATTGTCTTTTGCTCCTTGTCTTTATCATTTCATATAGCACTGACCTCTGACCTTTGGTGTAGAGCTTTGGTGCAGTTATAGCCTTATCACCTAATGAAATTCAGGTACTGGGGCCAGGGAGATGGCTCAGTGGAATAAGCCATTCCCCGGCAAGTTCAAGGGCCTGAGTTCAATCCCCATTTCTGCAAAAGAAAAAAAAAAGAAATTCAGATCCTGATATACCAAGCTCTAGTCCATGCAGTTGTACCTGGCTTGGGTCTGGCTACTGTGCTCAATTCCTTATTGTTATTGCCCTTGGAGGTGGGCCTGCTGTACCCCTCTGGTAAGATGTTCTGTTCCTGGATTAGCTGTGTGGTTTTGACCCTAGTCTCACTGCAGGGACTTTATCTGCAGGGTTTCACCCCAAGCCTGTATGCCAGACCTGGGCTGGGTCTGCAGGGGCATGAGGAGGGGGGGCAAGAAAGCACAGAAGCTCACACACACTCACTGCAGCTGTGCTTTGGTGGGTTTGCGGGACTCCCAAGAGTGCCACAGAAGTTCTCACAAGGCGTGCTGTGCTGGGTTGGGCGGGCTGTCCTGGGTCAGGAGGGCTGTACTGGGTTGGGTGGGCTGTGCTGGGTCTAGGCAGTTAGGGAAGGTCTGGAAAATGTGGGGAAAGGCCTCTCTCACATGGCAGACCAAGGTTTGGAGCAGCATGCCCAGAAGGGCCTGGGGTTGGTCATATATCTGGTGTCTCTATTATGGTCCAAATATTATCCAATAGAGTTGGAGGCCTGGTTGTTAGACAGGTATTTGGACATTAGCAGGCCTGAGGGACAAATGGAAGGAGGTGTCCAAAATAGCAGAAATAGACATCAACATGTAATACATTTATAAACATTTTTTAGGTCTCAAACTTACATTAATTCACAGAGCACAAGGACATCTGAAGATTATGATTCAGGGGAAAAAGATGTAACTCTCAACTTACACATTGTGCATGTTTCTTTTGACATCTGGCTACCTGCTCAGCTAACTCCAGAACAAAGCATATTGCATTCCTTGCAGTCTAATGAAATTAGGAAAGGAACTGGTCCTTAACTACTTTCTGGACTTGGGCTGGGATCTGATTTAAATTAAGAACTTATCTTTTATAAGTTTCTTATATGGTTTAAGCCCCTGAGGAAACTCTGACCATCTAACAATCCCAGGAAGACATTTTGAAATTTGAAAGTAACTTCTAAGTAAAATGTTAATAAGCATCATTATTATCCCATTTCTCTTATTTCCTAAGAGTAAATCTTGGAACAAACCACATACCTGCAATCCCAGGACTCAGAGAACTGAGGTAGGAAGATCACCAAAAGTGCAAGGACTCATATCATGAGTCCAAGGTGAACTTTAGCTACTTAAAGCCCAATTTAAACACAGGCAAGCAAACAAGCAAGCAAGTAAATGAGAGCAATTCTTGGTTACATAAGAATGTAACCAAACTTGCACTTGGAACAGATGCCTTCATGGCACTGCCCACCTTATCACTGGAAGGCATAATCTCCCTAGTAAATGCTATCTATACTTCTGCATAGTCTATGTATCTTGACCAAATTCTTTCAAGAAAGAACACAAAGAACTGAGGACAAATGGAGTGAGGGGCTGGATTCTCACTGTATCAAGACCAGACTTCTTGGTGACATGATTGAGTCCCCATCTCAGAAAGTCTAAGTCATCTTCTCTGGTTACTGTGTACATTTACCTAGTATAGTAGCACATGGCTATAATCTCAGCACTCTGTGATGCAGGGAGAAAGGAGGATCACAGTTTAAACCCAGCCAATGCAGTTTAGTGAGACTCAGTCTCAAAATTAAAAAAAAATAGAAAAGGGTTGGAGATGTATCTCAGTGGTAGGGTACAACTGAGTTCAGTTCTCTTTTTTTTTTTTGCTTATTTATTTATTTTTATTTTAATTTTTTTATAGATTGCAAATTGAAAATAAATTCTTTACAAACATAAATGAATATAAGAATAAAAAATGTCCAAAATAAAAATGAAGAAAGAATTTACGGATCAGTTATAATAGTTCACTGTGTCAAAACCAAGAAACTTATATTCATATAATTAGAATTCTCAAAGTAGAAAGGAGTAGGCAATAAATATTTAAAAATTTAAAATATCTAAATTTAGTTCAACTTATAATACCACATTTCCAAGAAAAATGAACCTTTTTGCACAAGAAATTTAAATAAAATCATACCAAGATGCACAAAAATGAAATTGT
>NW_004524597.1:1326220-1329930 GCF_000260255.1 Octodon degus
ATAGTTATGCAGGACTATATAAAATATATTAGATGAACCCTTATTTAAAGGTCATTGAAGATTTCTGTGAAACAGTACCAATCTTATGTTGGGTTATGCACATATTTTTTTCATGTATATGTATGTGTATAAAAGACAGGGAAGAAGTAATATAAAGTCAACAGAAAATGGAAATATATTTTTTAAAGTTTCTAATACTAGGAGAAGATATCATACGATGTCTTAAATAAATTATAAGTCAAAGATATAGTATAAATCTTAGAACAAAGGTTAAGATTAAGGAATATTCAGTTAACTAAATACTAATTAATTAAAAATTAAATGTTTCAAAGCAATTGAACTAAGAAAAAGTATTCATGATAGTAAAGTACTAAGAGTAAAACATAAGATATTGTAATGGCAAATAAATGACCAGCACTTCTAACAGTTTGAGGATAGGATATCGCACAGAGTTCTAGTGTGTTGTGGACATTCATAATAACCATGACAGTTATTGGTAGCCAGGTGTCACTTGTGGCACTGAGCTACAGCTATTTCTTTGAAATCCACCCTGTAGACCCAGATGTAATCATGACCCATAGGGTGGAAGAGAAGTCCATTTGTAGAGTGTGCTGATGGAAATATTTTGCTGCTGTACACAAAAGAATAACTGAAAGACTACCATTGTATACCTCTTATTCTTCTCTGTTTAATTGTTTGCCCTATTTGGTGGGTTCTTTCCATTCTCATTTATGGGGTTGTGGTCATTTTGGTCCCTCTCTAGAACATCATGTAGCAGTCTGTGTAGGCTTGGCTTTGTCATCATGAAATTCTTTAGTAGTTCTTTGTCATGGAAGTATTTCACTTCTCCATTATACTTGAAAGAGAGTTTTTCAGGGTATCAGTCTGGGTTGGAATTTGTTTTCTTGTAAGACTTGAAGTACTTTGCTCTGTGCTCTTCTTGACTTGATGGTTTGTGAAGAGAAATCTGCTGTTACTCTGATGGGTTTTCCTTTAAATGTGATCTGTTTCTTTTCTTTAGCGACTTTTAGTATACGGTTCCTGTTCTGAATTTCTGCGATCTTGATTATTATTATATGTCTGGGTGTGGTTTCAATTGGGTTGATGTTATTTGGACTTCTTTATGCTTTGGTTACTGAATGTCAGATTGTTGCCCCATATTTGGGAAGTTTTCTGCTATTACTTCTGCCCATATTCTTTTTATATCATTTGTATTGATTCCTTCCTTCTCATTGATGCCTATTAGTCTCACATTGTTAATCTTTGCATTATCTTGCAAGTATTGAATTATTTTTTCCTGTATCCTATTTTTTTTTTTAGTACCAGGGATCAAACTCAGGACCTTGCACTTGCCAGGCAGGCACTTATGCTGCTGAGCTATGTCCCTGGCCCTATCCTAGTTATTTTTAAGAGATCTTTTCTTACTTTTTCACTAGCTGCAATGGTGTCTTTAAGGTCAGAAAGTCTATTTTCACTTTCACTCAGTTTTGCCAGCTTGTGATTGAGGTTTTAATTTCCTGTATATCACTTTGAATCTGTTTCATACGTTCTATTTCTTTCCTATATTGCTTATTCAGGCATTCCATCATTTTTATAGTCTGCTCTATTTTTTTTTATCAGTGTATTCTTTTGAAGCACATAGTACTTCTTTGATTATAGTTATCACTACCTTTTTTAGTTCAGAAATTATTTCTGATCTGATTTCTTCTGTACTTTTCTGCAGTTGTTCTTTATTTCCAAGGCTATTATTTCAGAGATTTCAGGTGTGTGATTTCCAGTTTCCTCTATGCTAGTGTCTTCTGCATTTGTACTGGGTGGACTCAGGGCCTGAGACTGCATTTTGTTCTTTCTCTTTGTCATTTTTGTATACCACTGTCTTCTGACCTTTGGTGTAGAGCTTAGAGTTACTACCTTAGCACCAGGTCTGGATCTACGAAGTTCAGATTCCTCCAGGTGGGTGTTGGTTGGATCTGGCTGGGGTCTAGCTGCTGTGCTCCACTTCTTTCTGCTGCAGCCATTGGAGTTGAACCCTTTGTGTCACTCTGGCAAGATGTTCTGCTCCTGAATCAGCTAGGTGGGTCTTGCATCTAGCCTCTTTCTGCTGAAACATCTTCTGCTGAAGGGTTCCATGCTGGGCCTGCGCTTTGCGTCGACTCAGGATCTGGCAGCCCTGCCGGTCTCACTCACATGCCGGGCCTGGAATCTGGGTCTATTCAGGATCCATGGGCCCCAGGTGGTCTCACTCACGTGCCGGGCCTGTACTCTGGGTCTATTTAGGATCCTGTGGACCCAGACAGTCTCACTCAGATGCCGGGCCTGTGCTCTGGGTCTATTTAGGATCCGTGGGCCCTGGGCGGTCTCACTTACACCCTGACTTCAGTTCTCATGGCGAGGCAAAACAAAAACCTGGCATCAACCAGTTGACTTATTATTATAGCCAATTAAGTTAATATAAATTAATAGGCAATCAGACAAGGACAGGTTCTTGAGAGTACAAAAGACATGAGCACTCCAAAACTGTGGCTGGAGGTGCATCCTTTGAAGAACAGGTGTCAAGATAAAGATGCAGTGACCAGGCCTACAAGTTGCCTCAGGGATCTTGAGATTGTACTGTGATTAGTATCACATAGTTCAGTAAAATCCAGATAGGCTTGAGTTACCCAGGTAGGTGACCAGAACAACCAGACAAAGTCACCCACAGAGGTGACCAGAGCATCCAAACCCATCCCTTCTCAAAAATGTCTTTGCTCTTTCCATGTACCCTTGGTACATTCAGTTCTCTGGATCATTGCTTTAATGTTCTTTAGCAATGCTGCCCTTCTTAAACATGGCTGCTATAGTGGGAATCAATGATAGCTTGTACTTTTGGAAACACATTGTGCAGTAAAAAAATACGAGTTTCCAGGAGAGGTAGGTGTGCCTGTCAGTAATAGTGTCTAGTCCACCCTGAACTGTTTTCTGGTCACTTTCCAGATAATGGCCAGTTGCTCTGGAGAAAGGAAAGCTCAGGGGATATCCTGAGGTTGTATAAAATTAAGAGGGGTTAAAGGGTTACCTTCTTTCCTCTGTGTAGTTTTATAGGAAACTCAACATTGAATTTCTTTACTCCTTTGGAGCACATTTTCTTTTTTTTTTTTGGTGGAACTGGGGATTGAATTCAGACCCTTGCGCTTGCCAGGCAAGCACTTATTCTACTGAGCCATCTCCTTTGCCCCTGAAGCACATTTTCAAGCACTAGAAGTTGCTCAATCCTCACACTCTGAAGAAGGGCTGTTTATTATTTTTGTACATCTGCACATGGCCTCTCTATCCCCTAGAGGCAAAATGAAATGCAGAAGAAGAGTTGATTATGGTAGTTTTACAGCTGGAATTGTACTGTAAGAGGAGGAGGAGGATAGGAGGTGCTTTATGTTTGGACCTTTTTTGCTTTGAGTGACAATCTTTTTTTTTCCAATAATTTTCGGGAAAAAAAAATAAAATAATTTTCAGGGCTGGGGAGATGGCTTAGTAAAATAAGTGTTTCCTTGGCAAGCGCAAGGGTCTGAATTCAATCCCTGGTTCCATAAAATAAAAAAAAATTAAAAATTAATAATTTTATTGAGTGACAATCTTTTTAAAAAATAAAAAAAAAACTAGGGCCAGGGAGATGGCTCAGTGGAATAAGTACTTCCCTGGCAAGTGCAAGGACCTGAGTTCAATCCCCAGTTCCA
>NW_004524597.1:1330030-1335187 GCF_000260255.1 Octodon degus
CCTGAATCAGCTGGGTGGGTCTTGCCTCTAGCCTCTTTGCAGGGAGTTCTGCTGAAGGGTTCCATGCTGGGCCTGCATGCAGCCTGGGTCAAATGGGGATCCCCAGGCCCCCGGTCGTCTCACTCACTCGCAGGGCCTGCGCTCTGGGTCTGTTCAGGATCCTGCGGCCTGGGTCATCTCACTCACTTGCTGGGCCTGCGCTCAGGGGTCTGTTCAGGATCCAGAGGGCCCTCGGTGGTCTCACTCACTCGCGGGGCCTGCGCTCTGGGTCTGTTCAGGATCCCACAGGCTCCCAGTCATCTCACTCACTCGCAGGGCCTGTGCTCTTGTAGTATAATTTTACATCAGGAATTGTAATGCCTCCTGCCTTGTCATTATTGCCCAGGATTGTCTTTGCTATTCTAGGTCTTTTCTGGTTCTAGATAAATTTTAGGAAAGATTTCTTTAGGTCTGTGAGGTATGTTGTTGGTAGTCTGATAGGGATTACATTAAATCTGTATAGCAATTTTGGGAGTATGGCCATCTTCACGATGTTGGTTCTTCCTATCCAGGAGCAGGAAATAACTTTCCATTTTCTGAAATCCTCTATGATCTCTTTTTTCAGAGTACTGTAATTTTCTGTGAAAAGATCTTTGATTTCATTAGATTAATTCCAAGGTTTTTCATTTTTCGTGGGGCTATTATAAAAGGTATTGATTCTCTAGTTTCCCTCGCTGTATGTTTGTTCTCTGTGTAGAGGAATGCTATTGACTTTTGGGTATTGACTTTATAACCTGCTATGCTACTGAATTTCTGTATTAATTCTAGTAGCTTCTTGGTGGAGTTTTTTGGGTCTTCTAAGTAAAGTATCATGTCATCCGCAAATAAAGATAATTTAACTTCTTCTTTGCCTATTCTTATTCCTTTTATTTCTTTCTCTTGTCTAATGGCTGTAGCTAATGATTCCAGAACCAAATGGAATAGGAGTGGTGATAGAGGACATCCTTGTCTTGTGACAGATCTAAGAGTAAAAGATTTCAGTTTTTCCCCATTTAGAATTATGTTAGCCGTTAGTTTTTCACAAATGGCTTTTACCAGATTGAAGTAGAGGCCATCTATTCCAATTTTCAGTTTGACTTTGAACATGAATGAGTGTTAGATTTTGTCAAAAGCCTTTTCTGCATCAATGGAGATGATCATGTGTTTTTTAGTTTTCACTCTATTGATATAGTGTATTATATTTATAGATTTTCAAATATTGAACTATCCTTGCATCCCTGGGATAAATTCTACCTGGTCATGGTGTATGATCTTCTTGATGATTTGCTGTATTCTATTTGCTAGGATTTTATTGAGGATTTTCCATCTATGCTCATGAGGGAGACTGGCCTGTAGTTGTCTTTTTTAGTTGTGTCTTTCCCTGGTTTTGGTATCAATATATTACTTGCCTCTAGGATTGATTTTGGGAGGATTGCTTCATTTTAAATTTCATGGAAGAGTTTGAGGAGTATAGGGACTACATCTTCTGTAAATGTCTTGTAGAATTCAGCTGTGAATCCATCAGAACCTGGACTTTTCTTTGTAGGTAGTTTTTTTAATTACGTCTTATATTTCATTGGCTGTTATTGGGCTATTGAGAGTGGTTATATCTTGTCGATTCAGTTGTGGTAATTTGTACCTTTCTAGGTATTAGTCCATTTTCTTCTGTGTCTTCTATTCTGTGAGAGTAAAGATTCTCAAAGTAGTTATTGATAATCTTCTGAATTTCCACTGGGTCTGTGGTAATTACACCCTTTTCATTCCTTATTGCTTGTATTTGAATTTTTTCTTTCCTCTTTTTGATGAGGTTAGCTAGTGGCTTATCAATTTTATTTAATCTTTCAAAGAACCAACTTTTTTATTTGTTAATTCTTTGAACTTTTTTCTTCATCTCAATTGAATTAATTTCTGCTCTAATCTTTATGATTTCTTCGGGCTCTGGATTTGGTTTGCTCTTCATTTTCTAGTTCTTGAAGATGCAGCATTAGGGTATTTATTTGTTCCCATTCTGTTTTCCTAATGTGTGAGTTCACAGCTATGAATTTCCCTCTGAGAACTGCTTTCATCATATCCCATAAATTCCGATAAGTTGTGGATGAATTTTCATTGAATTGTAGGTATTGTTGAATTTCTTGTTTAATTTCATCTCTGACCCATTGATTGCTGAGTAGGGTGTCATTTAATTTCAATGTATTTTGGTTTTTTTCTGGTTTCTTTTGTTGTTTATTTCCAGTTTCATTGCACTGTGGTCAGATAATATTCATGGGATAATTTCTCTTTTCTTGCATATACTTAAGCATGACCTATGGACCAGAATGTGGTCTATTTTAGAAAATGACCCATGTGCAGCTGAGAAAAATGTGTTCAGCTGTGTTTGGGTGGAACACTCTATATGTCCACCAATTCCATTTGTTTCCAGCTCTGGTTCAGTTTTGTTATTTCTTTGCTAATTTTTTGTCTGGTTGATCTATCTTTTTGGGATAAGTGGGTGTTAATGTCTCTTGTTAAGATTGTGGTACTTGATATTTGATTGTTCATGTCCATTAAGATTTGCTTTATTGGGCTGGCAGGATAGCTCAGTAGTCTAAAGTGCCTGCTCAGACAAGCTTAGGCAAGCCTAGGGACTGCAGTTCAATCCCTGGCACTACATGTAGCACTAGCCCCGTGTCCAAGGTGGGCTGATCCAGCCGTAAAAAAATAAATAAAATAAAATAAAACAAGTACAATTTTTTAAAAAAAGAGAGATTTGCTTTATGTAGTTGGGTACTCCCATGTTTGGCACATACATATTTATGAGTGTTACCTCTTGTTCTTGAATGTTTCCCCTAACCAGTATGTAGTGGCCTTCTTTATTTCGCTTGATCATTGTTGGTTTGAAGTTGAGACTGTTATGTTTTATATATCTAAAAACAATCTGTGCTGTGAGTCTACCTTTTAGTTAAATTTTTAGAGTTAATATTACATAAATTCATGCAAATTAGCAAATATGTGTTCTCTTTTATATGATATTTTTAAACTTTAAACATATAAAAGATCAAATTTTCACATATCTTTAAATTTGGTCCAGACATTTAAACTTTATTTACATCTATTGGCATTAATTAAACAAATATTTCTATGAAGTGAGATACAATTATATATTGGTAATAAGTCTATTTCTGTTTTTTTTTTCCCTTTGGTACTAGGAATCGAAGACCTTGCGCTTGCCAGGTGGGTGCTACCCTACTGAGCTATCTCCCTGGCCCCTGTCAGTGGATATTAACAGTGTCTTCTAAATGTACTGGAGCTATAAAGGTGTGCTTAATGCTTGCTGATATAATTATACCTTATAAAGCCTTCTACAGTAGCCTCAAATTGTCTTAAGAGTAGAAAATAAATATATAAAGGTTTCTATGTAGCTGTGATACTGATTATCAGCTAACTTCATGGCATATTAAATGACATATTTGTGTTTCTCAAATGTGCAGGACTTCAAAGAAACAAAACTTAAAAAAAAAAACTTATTCCACTGGTGTCTTCCAGCGAAAGATGTTTATGATGGTAATTTTTTTTTTAAGTTCAAGTACCTGGTTTTCCCTTTTTTGTGTTCTGTCTACTTGTGATGAAATAGCCATGCTAATCTACTGTTGGATAACAGCCAAATGATGCAGCGAATTTTTCAATGCTTATGTTTAAGTGATTGTTATATATGTGTTATGTATATTTTACAACACTGAGAAATGCTGAAACAATGTGGCTCAGGAAATTTCATTCCAGAAATTAAAAGTGATATGTTTCTATAGAGAAATAAATTCTTCTCAAATGACAGTTTATTAAAAGATAGCAAATTTAAGTAAATGTTTCCTTAAGTCATCAATATGTTGCAGTTAGATACATACAGCTGACTAAAAAGTTATTTTGTACTAAGATGGACAATTACATGTGTTTCAGATATAATTAAAAAGTTTAATAGCTTTAATATATTTCCATCATGATTGTTATGCTAAAATATTGTTTTCCCCTTAATGTCAAGCTTTTTTTCTGTAAAACTTTATAAATGTTATGTGTTAACATTCTGCAGGGATTCAATTTTTAGACAACAATGATTGGTAAGGATATAACAATATCCTAGTCTAGTATATAATTCAGCTGTTCTCCTAGTTGTTCAGCAACTGAGGTTCTGGGGACCACAGTTAAAAATGTAACTAGGCTAAGAGGAGAGCCAATATTTTGGCTCTTTACTGACCCAGAATGTGAGGGGACATTTTCTTTCTTTCTTTTTTTAAAAATAATTTTATTGAGAAACAAATAGGAATGAGACAGTTTCAAAACCGATTAGTAGGACAGTTTCAGTAATTAATACACCTGCCCTGAAGGCATCCTGAGCAGCCCCCCAAAAATTAATACAGTGCATATTGTTGTCTTCTTAGTGGTTATTCATAGTACAAGATGCAGACATGATATCCTGTCCACAAATCCTATTAGTACAAATTTTTCTATTCATTGAAGTAAGAGAAAGTAGTTGTATATCTATCCTATTTTGAATATACAGATACAAAATCGTCCTTCATTTGTATCCCCTTTTTTGTTTAGTTTTGTCAGAGAAGGGTATTCCATTGTCATTTAAATATTGTAAGTGAGTGAATTCCACAAATATTCCAATATAGTCCAGTAGTCCGTAATAGTAGTAGGTTATCCGTAGGACTGGCAATGTCCCCTCACATGGAGGGGACATTTTCTACAAGATCCTATAACTCTGATGAGCCTCTCAACCTCTCAAACAGGAAGATTGTTGGACCCTAGAGAGCAAGCATCAACTAATGTATAGTGTGACCAAAAAGAGGGTCACCAGAGCAAGAAATATGTCCCATGCTTCCATAAGGGACTCTAATCACTGACCCCTTTCTGACAGTTTCCAGCTACATGTGTAGCTGCCAAGGCCTAGCCTCAGCTTCCAGGGAACAACAACCTGAGGAGAGAGGAAAATGGGCAGCGAAGAAGACTCAGAGAAATATAGTGGGATTAGAAGGGAAGAGGAGTGTCTCCTCAATCTACCGCAAGATCAGTAGCCTTTATTTTTACATGAGTGATTACATAAGCTTTCTTTATGAAATGATTAACAGATATGGCTTTTCTTCTATAAGGGAGAAGCAATATATA
>NW_004524597.1:1335287-1339778 GCF_000260255.1 Octodon degus
GTAGTATATAGGACAGGGTCTACAGGGTCTCACTATCTAGGTCGGACTCATAGTGATCCTCTTGTTTTCAGCCTCCCAAGTGCTGGGATTACAGGCACGTACTACCATGCCCAATCTCAATTGCCATTTTAGCGTGCCTTGGGGCTGGGGCTGGCATGGCATGCTGGGGATCAAACCCCAGCCACTGCGTCTGCCTAAGCAGACATTTTATTCCACTGAGCTATTTCACTGGCCTTTAGTTGTTCACATTACCAGTTATAAGCATGCAAAATTGGTCAACTAAAAAAATTTAAAAAGAACAAAAAAATTCAAACATTAATGGTTCCTTTCAATAGACCAGTAGACATCAGCAGGACAGTTATCCAAGCTGACCTGTATATATACATATACACATGCATTTTTTTCTCCTTTCCCTCATTCCAGTTGTTCCTTCCCTTTGAACAGTTTATTTCCTTTTCACAATCTATATTTTATGGTTCGGATTTTATTTACTCTTTCATGTTTTTATACTAGGGAGACACTACAATGTTTACCCATGTGGGTCTGATTTATTTCACTTATGAGTATAATCTCTAGTTGTGTCCATTTACCTATAATAGCCTCGAGTTTATCTTTTTTTCTAGCTGAGTAATGCTCCATTATATAAAAATACTATATCTTTTTTTTTTAAATCAATTCCTCAGTTAATGAGCATTTGGGTTGTTTTCAAGTTTTAGCTATGACAAATTGTGCTTCTATAAAAGGATGCACATATATCTCTATGGTATGATGTTTTCAGTTCTTCTGGAAAAATGCCCAGGAGGAGAATCACTGGGTTGAATGGGACCTCTAATCCTAGTTTTTTGAGGAACCTTCATACTGATTTCCATAGTGGTTGTACCAATCTGCATTCTCACCAACAGTGGAGAAGGGTTCTATTTTCCCCACAGCCTCTCCAGCATTTCGTTTTGGTTCATTTCTTGATGCTGGCCATTGTTCCTGTGGCAATCTTGACTTGTCTTTGAGGTATAGATGTGGAGGAATGGAAGACCAGATGCCTGTTGTCCTTGGGGCACAGTCTAATGCATCTACCATTACTGAGGTTCTCTTTGTCCTCCATATCCTAAGGATGAAACTTCCAAACCAACCTTAATTGACTCTCTACTGGGATATATCTACCTCTATCTAATTTTGTTAAAGCTCTTCAAAAGGAATACCCTTTATAGGTAGAGAATTTGGATTTACCGGTGTCCTTTGTGCCCTTTGTTTTCAATGACCTCAAATAGTTAAATAAGATCTGGGAAAATTTTCAGACAATCATGATAATAGGTACATTGATGACTTTAGGAAACTTTCTCAGAACTATGAACTGGACTAAAAGGATGTACTGTTGCTCTTGGGTCAGAAAGTGACTTCTAATGATAAACAAGCAGCAGTATAAGCTGCTATTAACATTTTTTTTGTTGTTGTTTTGTTTTTTGCGGAACCGGGGATTGAAATCAGGTCCTTGTGCTTGCCAGGCAAGTGCTTATTCTACTGAGCTATCTCCCCAGCCCCTGCTATTAGCATTTGGAGATAGATATCATATTGTTCATCTTAGAAGATCAGCAGAGATATAGCAAGGTGAACAGCCAATTCCAGCTGGAGCTCAGGCACTTCATATACAAGATCTCTAGATTTCACAGCTGTAAAGGGTTTTTTCCCTTTTGGCTCATTATAAGATTTATGACCTGTAAGAAAAGTTTTGACTTTGTAATTACAGAACTAAGAACTACAAAAGAGTTGTAGTTCAATTTGTCTAGTACATTTGAAAGTGCACTCCAATAAAAGAATTGTTTTTTTTGTGTTCATAGGTTTGCCCATCTGTCTCTTTAATGTAGGTTAATAAATGGTTAAGAAAAATATTTTTGAGCTGAAGATTTCTTTTTCTATTTTTGTATTGCTTTGAGCTTTCCGTGAAAAAAAATCTATATAGGTTTTCAGGGTAACCAAATTTATTTAAAATATTATCAGGCAAAGACTAACAGATTTTAGACTTACACAGAAATAAAATCCTTAAAGTTTGCTAGCATAAAGTTTACATATGATTGGGTTGTTGTATTGTTTCTGTGTGTCAATTTTTATGTGCGGGGCTGGGGAGATAGCTTGGTGGTCTAAGCACCTGCCTGGCAAGTGTAAGGACCCAGATTCAATCCCCTGTACTGCATGGCATGCTGGCTCTGGAACCCTGGATATACCATGCTGGCTACCGAAACCGGGTGTGGTGGCACACATCTGTAATCCCAGTGCTGGGGAGGCTGGGACATGATAATCACTATGAGTCCTAGCTGTGTAGGAAGACCCTGTACCAAATAAATGATTAAAAAAATTTCATGTATATGTTCTACTTTCGTTGATAATAGATATGGAGACATTCATGGTATAGGCCAAATACCTTTGTTCACAAAGTTAACAGTGAGTTACCAGGAAAAAAATAAGGATATCCTTCAAGTTATAGTGTATTTTTTATTCAGTTTATTAGCTTCTTGACATAATATCAAAAGACTGGTTCTATATATTTATTTATTTATTTTTGCAGTTCTGGGGATTGAACTTGGGACCTTGGGCATGCCAAGCAGGCATTTATGCCACTGAGCTATCTCCCCAGCCCAAGATTGGTTTTATAAATGCATTGTCTATTGCTATTTGTCTACAATCACTTAAAAGTTTTTTCTTGGTTGGGGCCTAGCAAGATAGCTCAGTGGAATAAAGCACCTGCTTAGGCAAGCGTAGGGATTGGGGTTTGATCCCCAGCACCACATGCCTTGCCAGCCTTGTCACCAGGGTAGGCTGAGCTGGCCAGAGTCCAGGCATAGTAGTGCATGCCTGTAATCCTAGCACTGGGGAGGCTGAAAACAGGAGGATCATCATGAGTCCAAGCTGCATAGTTAAACCCTGTAGCAATCAAATACATTTTTTAAAAAAGTTTTTTCTTGGTTAAAGATCATATCTATCTCTATCTCTATCTCTGTCTCAATCTCTATCTCTATCTCTATCTCTATCTCTATCTCTATCTCTATCTCTATCTCTATCTCTATCTCTATCTCTATCTCTATCTTAGTCACTTTTCTCATTGCTGAGACAGAATACCCAACACTCAAAGTTAAAATGGGAAAGGTTTATTTAACTCACACTTTGTAGAGGCATCAGTCCATAATTGGGTGGCTCTAAGGCAGGGTGGCACATGACAGAGGGGCAACTGATCTTGATATCAGAAGACAGCAAAAGCAGCAGGGAGAGGGAGAGGAAAAGGGAGAGAGAGAGACAGAGACACACAGACAGACAGACAAAGCTTCTTTCTACCCCTTTTACCTTATCCAGACTACTGGGATTAAGGCAGTGCCAATCCATTCAGTGGTCTGATCCAGCCATCATTTGCCCTTATTCCCAGCACCCTTAACCTCAGTACTTCACTATGAATCAATCACAAATACTAGATTCAGTTGCCATGGAAAATCCCACCATCCATGACTACATGAGGCTTTGAGGGGACAACTAGTCACACTTCATAATATTCTACCCCTGATCCCTCAAAGACTCACATACATTTATTTTTATGTAAAAGCATTTAGTTCATCTGCAAGAGTTATCAAATCCTAACAGTTTCAGCATTGCTAAAAATTCCAAGTCTCAAGTCTCTTCTGAGATTTAATGCAAACTCTTAACTCTGAACCCTGTTTTGTTTGTTTGTTTGTATTTAGTACAGTATCTACAAAGTCTACAGGGTCTCATTAGACAGATCAGACTCATAGTGATCCTCCTGTTCTTTAGGCTCCCAAGCACTGGATTACAGGCATGCACCACCACGCCCCATCCAATGGCTGTCTCAGTGTGCTCTGGGGGCAGGGCCAACATATTAGGCTGGGGATTGAACCCCAGCCCCTGTGTCTGCCTAAGCAGGTGCTTTAATCCATGGAGCTATCTAGCCGGCCCTAGCTCTGAAACCTTGTACAAATGAAAAGAAGATAAACACTTCCAACATTCAGTGATGTGATGAGTTAATGTAAAATTAAATGTAAAAAATTACTCTGCTCAACTTTCTGTGACTCTGCTTCCTTGTAAGACCACAAGGAGGCTTGGTGTACTGTCACTAAATCATCAACAGATTGAGAGTTCCCAGAATAGGCCTACAAAATAAATCAAAGTAAAGGTCAAAATGTTTCTAACTGTACAACATAAGGTGTTGCTAACCAACTGGAAAGCGTGGCTGTGGTAGTCAAGACCACACATACACAGATGTATGTTAAACAAAAACTAAACAATGCTCCTAAAAGAATGTATGCTGAGTAATGGTCACACTGTCCCTGAAGGTACTGTTCTGTGTTAAATGACAAATTTGGTTGCCAAACAGGATATGGTTTTTAGCTTTAAAACCTCTACACTTCTAAGCCATTTTGTCCTCTCATGTGTGAGTACTGTCAAGCAGTCCTGGGCCTGATAATAAAGGTTCATAAATTTTAATTTATTTTTATT
>NW_004524597.1:1350218-1352452 GCF_000260255.1 Octodon degus
TTTTGTGGAACCGGGGATTGAACTCAGGCCCTTGCACTTGCCAGGGAAGTGCTTATTCCACTGAACCATCTCTCTGGCCCCCAACAGTGTAAATTTTGATTAATGTGAGTACACAGTATAAACTAGGACTAGTCATAGAGTCTAATCAACCATTGTTCTTCCTGTTCTATTTCTGTCATACCGAAACTCTCTTCTCTTGGTCAGGGGTTGTTTTCTCACTGCCCCAAGATCTTGACTGAACTTCCTGGTTATTGTTCAATATTCTTGGCTTAGTCTTTCCCTTTCTTTCTTTCTTTTTTTTTTTTTTTTTTTTTTATTTGGTGGAACCAGGGATTGAACTCAGGCCCTTGTGCTTGCTAGGGAAGCACTTATTCCACTGAACCATCTCCCCAGCCCCTCTTGTCCCTTTCTGTAGGTTTACAAGGTAAGAGGCATGGAATCAACCTCTGTAAGAACTTTATGCACTTAATTAAGTTTTGACAAAACCCTGTGTGATTAATTGTGTGTTCTTTTTCATGTGAATCATAAGCCTAATAAACACTAAGAGGTTCATGGAGACACATCCATATGAAGATTTGCAGATTCTCCAAACAACGTGACTGTCAGAGATCAAGCATTGAATGACTCTCCATATGTCACAGACTATAGGGAGCCCTTCCTGGTCCTCTTCTTGGTCTGAGAAGTTTATACTTATAATCCCATAGATAAATTATTGGAATCTTATCATTAATTCCAATCTACCACAACCAGTACAAAGGCTGAGAAGAACAAAGGAGTTCTTCATTATTCATTCATGAAGAAAGGAGTAGCTTGGGGATTAATGACTTTGAGAATGGCAGGCAGTAGGTGAGTGACATGAGCTGGGCAAGGTAGCAGGCCTGAAGTCACTTCTGCAATATGCAGAGAGAAGGATGTGCAGAAAGAATAATTTGTACTATATAGTTGAGATAGTATCTAATGTTTTGGGGTCTGTGCTTCAAGTCTTGTGTGTAATCTTTCAAATCCCTCCTGCTGAAGTCATAGCCTCGATCTCAAGGCTTGATTCGAGCCAAGAGCATGGAACATTGGATCTGCATTCTGTCTTGTCCTGGCTCACCCTGGGGAGCAGCGAATGTGTGTGAATGTGTGTGTGTGTATGTGTGTGTGTGAGTCCAGGGAAACATGCCTGCTGTCTTCAAAGTCTAACACCAGCACTTCAGCTAGACCCATGTGCAATGCTTAAAGCAAATTGAAGGGACAAGGAAAAGTCCTAGTCAGCTCTGTACATATCAATACATGGACAGAGCGTCAGGTCCAGCCAAAATGTAGACAGTTTCTCCTCTTTCCAGGAGAGTCACCTAGGTGGTCCTCCATAGCCAACCATTGTTATGATTTACTGAGTATGGAAAGCTACAGTGGAAGCTACAAAGACACAGTAAGAATCTTTAAATTCCTTACCTAAAATTGTCCTTCAAAATCATCAAATCAGTTATGTGGTGGCATAACCCTGTAATCCTAGCACTTAGGAGGCTGAGGCAGGAGAATCACCATCAGTTCAAGGCCAGCCTGTACTACATACCAAGACCCTATGTCAAACAAAACAAACCAAATGAAATAAAAATCCCAAAACATCAAAATTTTCATTTTCTCATAGCTAAAATTACAGGGTCTTGTGACACAAACTTTAGGCCTATTGATAACCTCGATTAGTGGAAAATCTAGGCACTAATTGGTTATGATCATCATTTTAATCCTTTAAGGTTATTTTCTGGAAGGGGCTGGGGAGATAGCTCAGTAGGATAAGCACTTGCCTGGCAAGCTCAAGGGCCTGAGTTCAATTCCTGGTTCTGCCAAAAGAAAAGAAATCAAGAATATTGTCTGGATATGGTGCTTGTCTCCAATCTCTCTCTCCAATCTGGTGCTCATGCTTTACTCTGTAGGCCTTTAATCTCTGATATAGTTTGTTTATTCTCACCAAGAGGCTGCCAAACTCCAAGTGGTTGTACAGATGAGCCAACAACGTGTCAGACTCCTTTTCCTGGGGTCTAGAAGACTGACCCTCTGAAGGGAGCTCATAACGACTAGCCCCAACCCGACTGCTATCCAAGGCCCCTTAGGTTAGCTGGAGAAGGCCCCTGACTTTGATCTCCCCTTTGCTGTCCCTTCTCAGTTCGAAGTAGCTAGATTCAAATTTCACCCATTCTCCTCTAATCACAGATATGGACAGCTCTCCAGTGGAGGGAAATATATATATA
>NW_004524597.1:1352552-1353252 GCF_000260255.1 Octodon degus
CCCACCAGGGGGCGGGGCTGGCTGGCATGTGGTGCTGGGGGATTGAACCGTGGTCCCTGTGCCTTGCTTAGCTTAGCTTGTTCTAAGTAGGTGCTCCAGACCACCGAGCCATCTCACCAGCCCCCATAAATTTTAATTTAGACTCAGGTCTGGTTTTTATGTTAAGAACCCATAAAAAGTGGCGTAATGTAGACATTTCCATTCTACAAGTTACAAACAGGAGAATAAAAAGGAATATGACCAAAGCAAGTCCAAAGTCCAGCAAGGCAAACACTAAGTCCTGTAGATTCAGTTATGTGCAGTATCCAAGGCAATCTATGGCAAGATGTGAGCTCCAAATGGCAAGGGTGACACTTCTAGTGGTTGTGCTTCCTTTAGGCTGCCTCTGCAGTTTTCCTCAGATGATCCATCTCCAGTATTCTCTAAACTTCTGGGGGTCTCCACTATACTTTTGTTTTCACACTCACAGCTTCACACACTATTTCCTCAGGGCCACACTGCCTGGACTTATATGAGTATATCTTCAAGTGTCATCCACTTCAATATGAAGGCTTTGAGTTTATCATTCTTTGTAGCTGAATAATATTCCATTGTATAAAAATACCACATCCTTCCACATGGCTGCACTGATGAAGGTTCTACAATCTGAGGTACAGGATCTCAGGACAAATCCTGAGGGCATTTCACTGACCTTCTCAGA
>NW_004524597.1:1363707-1366856 GCF_000260255.1 Octodon degus
TATTTAGATAGAAATTAGCAGGCAGTCAGACAGGGAGAGGCCATCAAGAGAGAGGAGAACACACCAAAACTGTGGCTGAAGACACATCCTTTGAAGGCCAGGCCTCAAGATAAAGATACAATGACTGGGCCTATAAGCCGCCTTGAAGGATTGAGCTGGGGATATGGCTCAGTGATTTAAGTGCCTACTTGGCAAATGCAAGGTTCTGAGATTGATCCCTGGTTAAAAATAAAATATAATAAAAAAATAAAGCCTCCCCGAAGGATAAACAATAATTTGAGATTGTACTGTGATTGGTATCACATAGTTCAGTGGAGATGAGATAGACAGTGGTCACCCAGGTGGGTGACCAGAACATCCAAACCTATCCTTTCCCCAAAGTATCTTCTTTTTTCATGTAACCTTCCTATGTGACTTGCTTCCCTATTAGATACACAGTAGCTAAGCAGCTATAATTGTAATCCTGTAGGTTGATTGTTGTTTGACCCATGCTCACATTGTGGATTTGCCGTATAAATTACCTGTAGCAAAGGGCCTTGGTGGCAGTCCACTCAGGACCCCTCCTTTCTCTCACTAAATCTTTCCTAGTCTTAACCTCCCTCATCCTTTGGGATTTATTCTTCAATTTCTTTGTTTTTCTTTTTCTTTTTTTGTGGAACTGGGGATTGAACTCAGGCCCTTGCGCTTGCCAGGGAAGTGCTTATTCCACTGAGCCATCTCCCTGGCCCCCTTATTCTTCAATTTCAAGGGAAACAAAGTGGGCATTTCTAACATCTACCAGGTTGGGAGTTATGTTTTCTATATCACTAAGCCAACAGCCAGCTTTGCAGACATGGCTTGAATGGTGTGGCCTTCCACTTTGCCTTTTTTAGTCTATTGGCCATTAATTAGTACTTAGAGAAGAAACCAGTCATCTTGTTTGGTAGAAAGCCTTTACCTATCTATTGCATCAAAAGCTGTTAACCAGAGTGGGAAGATTCATTAAATTTATTCTCACACTTGAAGGCCTACTTTTTGCATCATTTGTCTGTGGTTCTTTAGGGCAGACATTAATCAAATTCTTGGCAGAAATTTGTAGGATATTAATGTTGACTGAGAATTTGATCCATTGTCTTCTTGAAGACATGGGAAGCAGTACCCAGCTGAGGCTAAGCAATGTGACAGAAATTTAACTGGAAAAGTTCTACACCCCCTTCCATGAGGATGAAATTGCCTCCTTTTGAAAGGTAACATACACTTAGTGTCTTTTCCTACTTGTCTTTGTGAAATCCAAAACTTCTAGTTCCCCTTATAAATTTAGGGCACTTCAGGGCAGCTATTCCCTGATGTTTTCTGAAAGATCTGATCCCGGATGCCATGTGGAAAATTTCATTTTCATTTAGAGTAACTATGCTCCATGCTGAGAGGTTGAAGAATTCCTTTATCTGGCTCGATGGTGAGCATGTTGGGCTTCCTCACCTGAGGGGATATGAAAGTTAGGTAAAATATCTATTTCTACTCAGATGTGTGCACTTCCAAAGGAAGCAATTCCAGGCCTTCGGGTTTTTTTTTTTTTTTTGTGTGTGTGTGTGTGTGTAACCAGGGATTGAACTCAGGCCCTTGCATTTGCCAGGGAAGCGCTTATTCCACTGAGCCATCTCCCCGGCCCAATTCCAGGCCTTTGGAAAACATTCCTGAGTACAAAGTTGGCCAGAGCTTATTTACCTCTGAGGAGATTTATCGAGGTGCCAAAAGATTAGAGACAGACTTTCTCTCCCTAGTAACACTGTCAGGTGGGTACAGGGAGAAAATGTCTCTCTGGGTGGCAAGGAGAATTCTTTCCTTGTCTTCATTTACATGATATTCAATGGTCCAAACCTTTTGGAGTGTTTATAGCAGAAAAGATAAAATGTAGGGTTTTTTTTTTTTTCTTTTTTGATCTAGTTAAACAAATATTGGAAAGGTAACACAATTTTTTTTAATATTTATTTATTTATTAATTTATTGTGTGTGTGACCAGCTCAGCCCACCAGGGGGCGGGCTGTCTGGCATGTGGTGCTGGGAGATTGAACCGCGGTCCCTTGTGCTTTGCTAAGCTTGTTCTAAGTAGGTGCTTTAGACCACCGAGCCATCTCACCAGCCCGGTAACACAATTTTTTAATAAAGAAATTTAAAAAGTAAGGAAAATGGCAGAGACTTAAAATCACTCTTTGAAGATTATCCTAAAAGTATGAACTAAGGCCAGCTAGATAGCTCAGAGGACTAAAGTGTATGCTTAGGCACAGCGCAGCAGCCGGGGTTTGATCCTGGGCATGCTATGCCGGCCCATTCCTGGGGCATGCTGAGATGGCAACTGAGACTGAGTGTGATGGCATGTGCGTGTTATCCTAGTGTTTAGGAGGCTGAAAAGAGGAGAATCACTATGAGTCTGATCTATGTAATGAGACTCTGTAGACCCTGTCCTAAATATATTAAAAAAATAAATGAATAAATAAATAAAAGTATGAATTATATTTGGGACTGCTTGATAATTATGTAAATATTCTATTATAATTAATAATCCTTTTGTGTTTTTCCATCATCAATGCTGGCTTAGTATAATTGACTAAAATGTATACCAAATAATATGAAATATATCTAAACTTTAGTTGCAGTCGAACCAAAGGAAGCTATCATAATTATCACTAACTTTCAAATCACTCTGATAATCTAACACCTTCATTTACATAACAAAATACCAAAGAGTAGCATGTGTAAAAAATGGACAGCTGAGAATCAGATGGTATCATTTTTTAATTGATATTGAGGCTGATATCTGATGACAGAAGACTCAGGACAGGAGGAGAAAGAGCTGATGACCACTGTTTATTAAAGAAATATTTTGTTTTATATGCTTAAAGAGGATAAAGGCATGTTAAAGAGAAGTCTAAAGGACAGTTTGAGAAAAGTAGATGCTATATTTGAGTTGATAACTTTGGGAACTGGGCTGATAGGCAGCTTAGAAACAGCACATAAAATGGGTCTACCTCTAGCAGTGGTGAGACTGTGGCCTCCCTCCAAGTCATGCTGTGCTCTGTAGATTTTTAGCTGACCTTTTACAACAGTTCATATCTATAGTTAAGATGTAAAGTGCTTTATGCAATATTTTGGGGTCTGATTCCCACAGAGAG
>NW_004524597.1:1366996-1378922 GCF_000260255.1 Octodon degus
TCTCTCTTTCTTTCAACAGGATCTCATTATGTAGTCCAGGCTTGCCTGGAACTCCCGTGACATGATCATCCTGCCTCAGCCTCCCAGAGCACCAGGATTACAGGTGTGCACAAACCACAGCAGGCTTGTAGTCATTTTCTCCGAGATTCTTTTTGGCATTCTTCCCCTCTCTCCATCTCCTCAAATTACTTCACTGTTGACTTAGATCAACCAATGGCTGATTTTTTCCTTATGCTGTGGGTAGATTACAATGACCATACTAGTACAATTAGAAATAGTGGAGCTGAGAGAATCACAGTGTTTCCTTCATTTAATTCTAAATGTGCCCTGTAGTTATTATAGGCAACTAAGTTAGATAGAAGTGGATAAGTGAGAGAGGGACTGGGCTCCCAACGAAGTCAGTAAAAATATAGATGTCAGACTTGTAGCTGGAGGAGTGTATGAAGAAGGAAAGGCCTCAAGATAAAGCCATGATGATCTGACTTTATGTTTCATGAAGTGCCAAACAGAATTTGAGACTCTACTGTGACTGGTACCACCAGTCTAGTAAGTCCAGATACGCATCAGAAGCCAGGTGAGTGACCAGACAACTGGACCCATCCCTTTCCAAAATATTTTATTGTTTTAGAAGCCACCTATAAGCCACAGTTAATGATGTCAGTCATCTACCCTTGCTACATACCCTGCTTCCCATTGGATCCATATTAGCTCATTGGTTGTACTTGTTTTTTTTTTTTTTTTTTTGGTGGACTGGGGATTGAACTCAGGCCCTTGCGCTTGCCAGGCAAGCGCTTAGTCTACTGAGCCATCTCCCAGGCCCTGTACTTGTAATCTTATTGGTTGATTACAACATGTTGTACCCACATTTGTGGCTTTACTATATAGGTTACCCCTGACAAAGGGCCTTGGTTGCAACCCACTCAGGTCTCCTCCTGTCTCCCAGAAGCTATTCCTATGTCCTAATAAAGCTTTCCAACTCTTAACTTCTTTTGTCCTTTGGAATTCATTCTTCAATTTCAGGGGACATGAACTTGGCATATCTGACATCCAGCAGGTTGGGTGTTGTAGTTCTCCTTTATTAAGTCCTGTTTCCATTGTTGTAAGAGGAGTTGAAAATAAGATAGCAAAAACCCAGGAGATGGCTGGTGCTCTAGGTGAGAGCACATGTGTGTTGGATTTCCTAGCTAGGCCTCCCACTCACCTCTACACTATTCTCATCTCTTTACAGGTTCATAAATATGCACTACATGTCATAAATATAACTGAGATCAGAATAAATTCTGGAATAAGCATGCGTGTTGAGAGCCCTAAGTTGTCTTAGCATCTGTCAATCACTCCTGTCATTCTCATCTAGAGATTCAGGAGGAGGCATCTAAGCACAAGTGCCTTATAGGGAGCCCCTTCTGGTTCTTGTATCGGTCTGGGAAGTTTAGATTTTTTTTTTTTTTTTTGCAGAACCAGGGATTGAACTCAGGCCCTTGCACTTGCGAGGGAAGCGCTTATTCCACTGAGCCATCTCCCCGGTCCCAAGTTTAGATTTGTAATCCCATGGTTAAATTATTGGAATCCCATCAAGTTAATCCTGATCTACCACTTCCAGTGCAACCCATGGCAAGAATAAAGACACTAAAGCATATTTATAGTTATGTGGAGCCAAGGGGTCCTAAGTCCAGCCATGGTGATGGCTGTCCAGAACAAAGGCCTTCACCCAGGCCAAACCTGGGCTTTATTCAGTCATGAAGGAGGAGTGGCTTAAGGATGAATAACTAAGAATTGCAGGAAGTAGGTGAGTCTGTGAGTTGGGTTTGGTAGGTGGTCTGCATTTACCTCTTGTCATATGCAGAGAGAAGGATATGCAGAAAAAGTAATTTGCATTATACTATTGAGATAGTATCTAATGTTTTGGGGTCCAGTGCTTCAGCTCTGATATGTAATCTTTCAAGCCCCAGGAATTCATAGCCCCCATCTTGAGGCTTGATCCCAGTGGACAGAGTAGAGTACTGGTTCTTCATCCTGTCTCTGACCCCAACTCATATTAAAGAATTGCATATGTGGGTTATCAGGGAAACATGCATGCCACTTTCAAAGGCTGCCACCAGCACCTTGGCTAGACCAATATGCATTGTTTAAGGCCAATTGAGGAGATATGGAAAAGTCCTAGCCAGCTCTGTACATTTCAATACCAGGAAATAGAGTCAGGCATAGCCAAAAATGGAGAGGCTGCTCTTTTAAAGAGAGCTGCTCAGGTGGTCCTCTACAGTGCATGACCTTTAAATTCTGAATGCCTGATTTATCTATGTTTTGCTGCTCTTTTTGCTAGTCATAATAGATGTTGCTACTTTTAAAAAATTTTTATTTTGTGTTTTAGGGAAGGATCTACAGGGTGTTCAGGGTCTCACTACTAGATTGGACTCATAGTAATCTGCCTGTGCTCAGCCTCCCAAGAGCTGGGATTACAGGTGCATGCCACCATGCCCAGTCTCAGTTGCCCTCTCAGCGCACCCTGGGTGTGGGATGGGCATGGAAGGTCTGGTCTGTGGGTCAAACCCATGACCCCTGTGCCTGTTTGCAGGAGCTTTAATTTGCTGAGCTATTTGGCCAGTCCTTTTTTTTTTTTTTCCTATTTCTACTTTTGTGTGCTTTGATCTGTGTGTGGGGTTTCTTTGTCACTCTGGCATCTTCCTTGGTATGTGCTATGCATTTTTTTTTTTTTTTGATGCAAACTTGCCTTCAGCTAAACTTTCTGTGATCTTCAATACATATAGCTGCTTGCTACTTTCTACTGGGTGTCAATTTTTTTCTTATTGCACAGAAGAGTCTTGATTACATTGGCTTGATCCACTGCAACAATGTTATGTGACAAATCAAATTTTTCACCATTTCTTTTTCTTTTGTTATACTATCATCACAAAGCTATTTACACATCTATTATGTGTTAGTTATGAGCTGATTCTGAATCTATAAGCAACATACATGTGACCCACTGTATTTTATTTATGTATTTTGGTGGAACCAGGGATTGAACTCAGGCCCTTGTGCTTGCCAGGGAAGCACTTATTCTACTGAGCCATCTTCCCGGCCCTAACCCACTGTAATAATGATCTTCTCTTCCCTTTCTCTCTCCTGGCCCGGTTCCTCCTCCATCCTTAGTACTAAGACCTTTATGGATGTCTTGATTACTTTTCTGTCCTTGCTGGGACAAAATACCTGACATCCAAAATTAAGGAAAGAAAGGTGTATTTAGCTCACAGTTTGTGGAGGTTTCAGTCCATACTCATCTGGATCTAAGGCAGAGAGGCACTTGGCAGAGGGCAGCAGTTCATGGCTGCAGAAGACAGCAAAGAGCAATAGGAAGAGCAGCAGCTGCAGCTGCAGCAGCTACCAAGCCTTTCCCCTCCTCATATTGTATGCAGATTCCCCACCTCAGGGAGGGTGTAGCACTGACACACATAATTCCAGCCTTGGGTCGTGAATTAATTACAAACTCTAGAAGTCTGCTGCATGAGGCTTTGGGGAGACACCTAGACACAAACCGTAGCAGTGGACATACTTTGTCACATTACCATCTCCACTTCTGCAATGAATGATTTCTCTCTGTTGAGACTCTTTAACTAAAGCCTTGATGCTAGGGTGACTGTAGAAATGTTACTGTCCATTTAGGCTCATATTCTCAGATTTATTTATTCACCGCTATACAGAAAAGGGGGCAGATAAACAGGGAAGTAATAGAATGAAGGCCTTCATAAACTTTCTGACAAATCTCACTAAAAAGGGTTAAATCTTTGCTGGAAGGAGCGATTAGGAGAGAGCTGATCCAGGTATCTGGGGATCTGATCAGCTCTGGGCAGGCAGAGAATTACATAACAGAAAACCCACTTAATGTATAAGATATGTACACACACCTAGCCAGCCATATATATTTCTTTCACTATGTTACTGCACCAAACTTTGCATCCAACAATGAACATGGCTGTGGCTATCTTTCCCACACAAACACTAATGTGGCCATCTTTTCCAAAATCGCAGAACGAATTAAGTAACAAATTTTCTCACCACATAACAGGAAACTCACTTAGTATAAAAGATACATACTCAGACCTACATGCTTAGGCATAGATATAAATATATTAAAAATGTATTTCTCTTACTGTGTTACTACACTAAATGTACACATCTTCCTTTACTTTATTGCTAACTTGACCTTGTGTGTAAGGTACTTGTCATCAAACTCATAAATTCTTTTTTTTCTTTGTTTTTTTTTTCAGGTGGGGAACTCACTATGTAGCCTAGGATGGCTTCAAACTTGTGGCAATCTGTTACGGTTTCTCAACATAGAAACCAGACCAGAATCCAATTATTAAAATTTATGAGCCTTTTATTACTGGGCCCGGGACTGGTTGACCATACCCTCACAGGAGAGGACAAATGGCAAAGAGCCTTAGAAGTACAGAGGTTTTAAAACTAGAAACTGCATCCTGTTTGGCAAACAAATTTGTCATTTAGCATAGAACAATACCTTTAGGGACAGCGTGACCATTACTCAGCATACATTCTTTCTGAGAGCACTGTTTAGTTCTCGTTTAACATACATCTAAGTATGTGTGGTCTTGACTACCACAGCCATGCTTTCCAGTTGGTTAGCAATACCTTAATTATTTTGTACAGTTAAAAACATTTCAACATTTACTTTGATCTATTTTGTAGGTCTATTCTGTGAACTCTCAGTCTATTGATGATTTATCGACAGTACACCAACCCTCCTTGCAGTCTTACAAGGAAGTAGGGTCACAGAAAGTTGAAAAGAATAATCTTCTACATTTAGTTTTACATTAACTCACTACACAATCTTCCTGCCTCGGCCTCCTGAGTGTTAGAATGACAGGTATGTACCACCACACCTAACCAAACCCATAAATTTAGTTAGTTAGTTAGTTAGTTTGTTTGCTTATTTATTTATTTATTTATTTATTTATTTATTTATTGCAGAAACAGTCTTTATTGGGCTCAGACCAGAAGTCCGTGGGTCTTGAGGACCTCTCTGAACTTGCGGATTTTCTTCTCCACATTCTTCTCAGCCTGTTCCGTAGCCTCATGATCTGTTTCTTCTTCCTGTGATGGATCTTGGCCTTTTCCTTCCTCTTCTCCTCTAGGGTGGCTGTCACTGCCTGGTACTTTCAGCCAACCTCATGAGCCAGGCGGCCCAGGAAGGCAGACTGCAGAAGGAAAGAGATTTCCTTGTTGGCTTCAGTTGCACAACCTTGAGGGCAGCAGGAACCACCATCTGCTTTTTCTTGTCACAGGGTGGCCGGATCCCATCAAACACCTTGAGGCGGTCCAGGACAGCCCGGCTTGCTTGGTCTTCTGGGGCAGCATCCCTCACACAGTATGCCAGAAGATGCGGCTGGGGGCCCGGAAATGGTAGGGGCCACGGGATGGGTTGGTGTTCATCCACTCGCGGAGGAAGGCCAAGTACTTCAACTTGTTCCTGTAGAAATTGCCAGAAATGTTGATACCCTCGCAGCACACAACCACCACCTTGCGGCCTAGCAGTATCTGCTTGGCCACAGTGGCCGCCAGGCGGCCCAGGAGATGGCCTCGGCCATCCTGCACCAGGACCTGCCCCTCCGCCATCTTCAGCTGACGCCTGGGAAAGCCATAAATTTAGTTTAATTTGTTCAAATGATTCTCTCTCTCTCTCTCTCTCTCTCTCTCTCTCTCTCTCTCTCTCTTTAATTTTTTAATATTTTGAGTACAGGGTCTGCAGGATTTTACTACACAGATCAGACTTGTGGTGATCCTATTTTCAGCCTCCCAAGTGCTGGGATTACAGGCACCACCATGCCCAGTCTCATTCACCCATCTCAGTGGGCACGGCACGTCGGGGATCATGCTTTAATCCACTGAGCTTTCTGGCTGGCCCTGAACCTCATTTAGAAATTTGCAGGTTGATGAGGGGTAGGGAATTAGGAGTTTATGGACTGGGACAGCCAATCAGATTGTGGCAAGCGCTAGGTAGAGGGAAGGGTCTTAGCACCCAAAGCAGTGGGAAGCAACAGCCCCATAGCTCTTCCATCTTTGTGGCACCTCCTACCCACTCATAGGAAAACTATCTGCCCTCTATTTTCTTTCTTAATTTCAGATAAAGGGTTTTGGAACTCACGCAGTCGCCATGGAGGAAGTGGTGACATCCGAGTCCGGAGCTGGAACACTAGCCCCAGCGGATGAGGGAGAGGGCCCATGAACGAAAGCTCTCAGAGGGTGTTTCTCCTCAGAGTGGTGCTGCGTGCAGCTGTGGGGTGGCTGGGGACAGTTCATCCATGACCCTGGACGACAGGAAGAGCCTCACTCACCAGCGGTTGACAGAATTGTCCAAAGGCGCCAAAAATGAGTTCTCAGTAAGGAGATTAATTGACATCACACTAATAGGAGAAATCACGAGGCTGAGGCCACCTGAGCAGCTTTCCTACCTGCGGGCCCATCCACTCTGCCCTTCCTGCTTGAGCTGGCTACATATCCATTGAAATCTTAGAAACAGCCAAAGTGAACCTGTTTCCCTTCAAGCTAGAAGTACTGTATCAGGCTTTGATTTGGTACTGATTGCCCATCCAGAAACTCTAACCAGAATCCGAGGAACTGCACTTTTGTCCATATTATTTTTCCTGATGCTTGTAATTTTGGGTCTTGGTTCACAATTTGCTATTGTCGAGTGGAGTTTGTTGGGTACGTCTTATGGACTACTTCTGTGCTGGATGAGGAATTTTGCTTGCAGCTATCCTGGAAATAACAGGAATCATCTGGATTTATGGCCATTTTTCTCTGCTTCTTGGCCAAATTTCAGAATCCCAGGTATGCTGGAATTTCATACCCAAGGTGGGCCATCAGGACGGTGCATGATTTCATTCTATGTTATTTGGATTCCATTTATGTCTGTCATACAAATGGCTATGGGCAGTGGAACTATCCCATCAATGCTTTGTAAAGTGCAGTAGACCAGCATCTACCTGATTTCCATATGTGGAACAGCATCATGGGGAAAGATAGTGATGTGGTAAGGCCTAAAGAAACACTTGCTGACATTGAACTACCTTCTGTTACTGCCACTGAAAACCTCAAATGAATTGTGACTTTTATTTTATTTTTGTTTGGTTGGTTTTTGATAATTTTGTTGGGACGTGGGTGGCAAGGGGACAGTTTCAGAGCTGATTGCTAGCACAGTTTTGGTGGTTAATACATTGCATATTGTTGTCTTGATTGTTGTTCGTTGTGCAGGATGTAGACATTGTGTCCTGTCCACAGACATATTGGAACAGATCTCTCTATTAATTGAATTAGGAGAATACAGCTGTGTATCTATCTTATTTTGAATATACAGATGCAGGATGGTCATTCATTTGTGTCCCCCTTTTTTGTCAGGGAAGGGTATTCCATTGTCATTTGAATGTTATAGGTGTGTAAATTCGGCAAAATAATCCAGTGTAGTCCAGTGTCCATGATAGTGGTGGGTTTTCCATAGGTTTGGCAATGTCAGATGTTGTTGACTAGAGCCTTTTGCAGCTCAGTATGTTAGCATGGCTTTGCTTTTTGTGCTTTGCTTTTATACTTTTCTGCTGGATGGTTGAGACCAGGATGAAGCAAGACCTGTGTAACAAGAAGTAACTTTTGTATCTACCAGGGTTGGTCAAGTCCTCTCATGATTTGCCCTGAAACCCTGTGCCATAGCTTGTGGACCCTTTGTCAGTGTCAGCCATGTGGCTGAGTCATGGCCATTGCTTGACCAGTTTGCTCTCTGTGAAGGCCTGGGGGAATGTTTTCTCTCCGTGTGACTCTCCTTGGGAGCGCTCTGCATCATAGATCACTTTCCTCTGTGGCCCCGTGATCTCCTTCATTGGAGAATTTGGGATGTGGCTGAGTTGCATGGTGTTGCAGTGCAGGTTCTCCTATGTCCTGAGTCTTCGCTGACCTTGAGGGGCTGGAGCCAAGATGTTGGCTGTCCTTGCAGCCCTTCTTTTTCTCTGTTTTTTAGTCTGTGGGCTTGGGTTTTTGGCCTTCTAGAGGAGGAGCTTGTTGTTATTGCCCTGCAGCATGGGCAGTTGAGCTTGGCCTCACTGTGTGTCTGGACGTCAGGCATCTTGGGCATAACATGGAACAGGTATTTTTGAAATGTGATTTTTAAACATGTGTTTGTTATTTGATGTGATGATTTTAGAATAGTGGAAATTTTTATTTATTTGTATGTTAAGCAGAAAAATGAACATTTTGTGTTCAGAATGACAAATGTTTTCCCCACTTAAGTAAGCATTAATAGTAAATGTGAATTTATTGTTTAGCAATATGATTATATTTCTTTCAAGATTAGTTATCTGTATAATACACACATAACTATTTCACCGCCACCATTGCTGTTGCCTGTGAAACCTATCAGTGTCCATCTTAGTAATGGAGATGTTTGTTCAGACCTGAGGCCAGATGTGGAGGGGGGCGGCTTCCAGGATGTCGAGGAGGGAACGGCTTGAGGGTCATTATCTCTGCAGTACAGTTCTAGCTGGTGAGTCCAGGGACAGGAAAAGGGTGGTGATGGTGGGGGAGAAGGGGCCCATGATAGGTGTTTTTAGGTGCACAGCACAGCAGAGAAACAGGTGGAAGGAAAAAGGGAAAGGGGCTTTATTTTCTTTGAGAACATGGAGAGAATTTGGGGAAGATGGGAATTCTCTCAATTGGAACAAAGGGAGACTGAGGCTTCTATGGCCTTTGCCAGGGGTGGAGCTTGAAGGGATGTTTAGATAAACCTGAGGGAACTGATTGAGGTCTTCCCTGAGATGGCGGGAAAGGTGAAAGCAAACTGTATCCTGGGATGAGTTGGAAAAGAAGCAGGGAGGTAGTCTTGGGGAATATGGGCTTTTGTTTTAAGGGCTTCAGCCATATGAGATGACCACCATGATGATTTAGCAATTTATGCTAGGGCCAGAATCTGTCAGCCCCTAGCTAGGTGCCATGACATTACAGAAGGGGCCCATAGCTGGGTACTGTGACATTTATGTCTTTTGTGTAAAAAACCCAAACAGGATCATAGTAGTCAAACAAATGTACAACCGTTCCCCCCCCCATCTGATAATATATCTAAAGATTGGCTTTGTTTATACAGAACTTCTAAAAAATTTTTTTTTCATTTCCAAACTGGATACTTCTGGATGCAAACCAGAAATTCACTTAGTCTTATTAATTAGGTATCACTATTATAATAGAAATGCATCTACCTGAGAAGTGTGCCCATCAGTTGAGGCAAAAAATATTATAGATAGCTAAGCTGCTTAGAAATATTGGGGCTGCGGAGATAGCTCTGTTGTCTCAGCATTGCCTAGCCAAGCCCAAGGACCAGGATGATCCCTGGTACCATGTACTGGGTGGGCCCTGCCTCCGGGTTCCTGTGGCTACATTTTATCCAATGGGCTGTGAGAAACAAAGCTCTGGACAACTTCTGGGTTCTGCTTGCAACATGGTGCATTCCTTTTTTTTTTTTTTTAATGTATGTAGTACAGGGTCTACATGGTCATACTACATAGATTGGACTCATAGTGATCCTCCTGTTTTCAGCCTTCCAAGCACTGGGATTATAGGCATGTGCCACCATGCCCAGTCTCATTTGCCAGCATGGCACGCTGGTATCCAACCCTGGTCCCTGCATTCTGCCTAAACAGGTGCTTTGGTCCGCTGAGCTATCTGGCTGGCCCCTAGGACAACATGTTACAGATAACTAGTAGTTTGTCATAGTTCATTGAAAAGAAGGTTTATGTTATCAGCTGTTTATTTCTTTTTGTAAGAATTAAAAAAAAACTTTTTGTTTTATGTTTTGTACTCTGAGTAACTACTTGGAAGATGATATACAGTATAAAACTTAATGTCATCTTCTTATTACTTGATAATAAAATTTTGTTTTCTTTTTTCATAAAAAGAGGCATATTGAGATGTAAAGATTGTGAGGTTTTATTGGCAGCGGTGATAGCAGTATGGAAAAGAAGCAGAAACAAGGTGGGGGGAGCTTTTATTAACTCTGAAGATATGGGAAGGAACAAGGGCAGGGAGGTGAGGAAATCTTCTGACCTGAGACAGGTAGGGCGAGACTTTCTGGACTTTTGCTAAGGGCGCAGTTTGAGGGGCAGGTTCAGGGACACCCAAGGAACTGATTGGAGGCTCCTTTGCATGAGTGGGAAAGGTAAAAGGAAGTTGTATCCAGGGCTGGAGTGGAGGAGAAAGTGGTCTGGCAAGATAAGCTGTTGTTTTGGGGATTCAGCCACGCAGGATTAGGGCCATGATAATTTAAGTTTGTACTCAGGCCATAACCTATCAAGAATCATGGGCTCCAACGGCTTCATTAAGCCAAAACTCCAAAGCTACTTGGACATTTATGGAGGAGGGAGAAATATACTTGCATCATTTTAGAAGGTGCTGGTAACTGAGGTCTCTGCTATACACAGTGACTGTCTGTCTTTACTGTGAACATTATTACAAACTATTTCTCCATACAAAGCCTTTATGTCTTTTTCTCTTCCTTTTTTTTTTTTTTTTTTTTTTTTGTGGTACCCGGGATCAAACTCAGGACCTTGTGGTTGCCAGGCAAGTGCTTATGCTGCTGAGCTATCTTCCTGACCCTTTCCTTCCTTTTATATTGGGGATTGAATATAGGGATTTTGCACTGAATTATAGTCGCAGCCCTTTTTAAATTTTTTATTTTGTGACAAAGTCTCAATAAGTCACTAAGTTGTTCAGGCTGGGCTTGAACTTTCAATCCTGCTACTACAGGCCCCCCGCCCCCACCAATGTGCTGGCGTACTACAGGCATGTTTCACCACACTCGGCTAAAAGCCAGTTTCCTGAATCACAGAAAATACTATGAGTATGTATAAATGCATTACCATGAAGCTTAAAATTTTCTGAGGACATTAATTCTAAAGCTAGTCCTGTCTTGAAGAGAGGTCATGTAAGAGGACAAAAAGGTGAACAAGAAGAGAAAGAATAAAAGTGTATAAGCAGTTTCTCTCCCAATTTGCTTCTTAGTTTCTTTGTCAGAGGATGTAGGCAGGGTTGGGCATGTTGATACACACCTGTAACCCCAGCAATCCTCTGGGGCTGAGACAAGAGTATTGCCAAGAATTTGAGGTCAGCCTGGGGTACATACATAATGAGTTGAAGGTCAGCCTGGAATAAACAGTGAGATCCTGTCTCACTGTCTTTCACCAAAAAGAAAAAAGGAATCACAGGCAGGACCATGAGATCCCCTTTGAACTGAACATTTTCTGCTCAATTTCTGAGCTTGATGGCTTTCCTTAGAAGCATTTGACACTTAGTGTCCATCCTGGACCCCAAATGCTCATTAAAACTTGCAAAGGAGTGATTCTTGCATGTTCATTAAAACCAAAATGGAAGGACCCTTTTTCAGTTATTCTTCCCTTTTTTTTTTTTTTTTGGTGGAACCGGAGATTGAACTCAGGCCCTTGCACTTGCCAGGGAAGCGCTTATTCCACTGAGCCATCTCCCCAGCCCCCCTTTTTCAGTTATTCTTGCAACATACACTGCAGTAAAGATAGCAGTTAGAACAGATAAATAGATGAGTTCACCTTTCTAAGATAAAGCCAGCCTTACCTGAACTGTTTGAGGAAAAAGACATCTAAAAGAAGAAAGCTATTCCTGTGACCTTCTGGAATATCTGAGACTGCTTTTCTTTTCTTTCTTTCTTTTTCTTTTTCTTTCTTTCTTTTTTTTTTTTTTTCAGAACTGGGGATTGAACTTAGGCCCTTGCACTTGCCAGCCAAGCACTTACTCTACTGAGCCATCTCTCTGGCCCCTGAGACTGCTTTTCAAAAAACAAGACTACTCAGCAACCAGAAGTCTTAGGCAAAGACTTGCTATGAATTTGAAGCTATCCTGGGCT
>NW_004524597.1:1379652-1389669 GCF_000260255.1 Octodon degus
CATTTATGTCCCCCTTTTTTGTTTTGTTTTGTCAGAGATGGGTATTCCATTGCCATTCAAATATTGTAGGTGCTTGTTGGTAGTCTATTTAATAGCCCTCTTCACCATGCTTTTTCCTCCACGGGAAGTATGGAGATAAAACTTAGAAAACTCGCAGATAATAACATGGAAAAATAATGTCTATAACTGCTGGATCTCTCATAGTCCATTGTAGTGGATGCTAACTGGTGGTCAACTTGTTACACCCAGGTGAATGCAGGGTGTGGAGGCCTACTTGAGGATTGTTGGCAGCAATGTAAGAGGCAGAACTGGAGAAGTTGTTGAGAGGCTGTTAGGGGTGTTGTTTGGAGAAGCTGTTGGAGCTGTTGGAAGCTGCTGGTTCTCTTTGACTATTCTGCTGGAGCATCTTGTCATGCTGGCTTTCCTGATGAACTTCACTGTTCTCACTGAAGGAAGAACTCAGGATTGACTTGTCACTGAGAATGGCTATGGTTCATTTGGGGGGCTGTGGTCCTCATCTTGAGCATCACTTCCTTGCTTGACAGGGGAAGATGGTGCACAGTTCAGTCTCCTGGAGAAACTTGTCACATTGGCTTTCCTAATGGGAACTCAGCTTTCCTTATCAGTGGAGGAGCTCAGGACCTCACTGTTACCGAGAACGGCTGTGGTACTTTTCTTTGGGGGAACTCTGATGCTAACCTTGAGCATTGTTTCCTGGCTCCAGTTTAGATCCTTCAGCCTGCTAGCACAGATCCTTCATGCTGCTGGCACAGACTTTCTAGTTTCCACCACTGACCTTTGGGCATTTCTAGCGAAGATTGCTGAAGTGTACTTGCATGAGACATTGTTATGGGCTCTAGGACTCCAGCTAGACTCATGGAAGGCATTTTTATGAGCTCTAGGTCTTCAGCTGGACTCACTCAGAACACTACAGTGTGATCCAGGCCCCCAGTTGCTTCTTTGGTCTTTCATGTGTGGACAAATTTCCTGCACTGTATGTATATGATTCTTTGGGTGATTGATTATAAAATAATCATATAAAATATGTTCTGTTTTGTATAGTTGCCCTTTGCAAAAACCCCAAACCATGACATCAACCTTCTAAAACAAACGAGTAAATATTGTGACCTACTCCTTGTCATATTTTGGCTTTGTGTTCTCAACCTAATAGTATAGTAAAGTTTATCAGTTCAAGGCTTCAGGTGGTGATTCAAGTTATGGCCCATGAAACCTGACAAATTCACCAGTATTTCTCACAAGAGCTTAATAGCTCTTGACATGTAGGCACTAACTGTTTTCTCATTGTCTTTTAGCAGTTAAAAAAAAAATGTAGCCCAGCCAGTGAATCACAACATCCCAAGTAGTCGGAGAGCACATGATAAGAGACAGTGCCTATGACTGCTTTCAGCTGGAAGTAACTATATAAATCAGGATTTTCATGTCCTCATATCCCATGAGGAATTATGGAGAAATTTTCTTGGGGGGAAATGAAGCAGTAGACAAGGGCATGGCTGCCAACTGGTGGGGCAAGTGGCATATGACCTGTCAATAATGGAGACTTGGGGCCGGGGAGATAGCTCAGTAGAATATGCATTTCCCTGGCAAGTACAAGGTTCTGAGTTCAATCCCTGATACCAAAAAAAAAAAAAAAAGAGACCCAGGACATAGATGAAGAGTAACAGTCCCCAAGCCCTGCCCATGGAACCAATCAGAAAGTTCTATCTTACATTTTTTTGGTGCCAAATCAAACAAATTTTTGATAGGATACTTAAATCTTCTGAATGTCAGCCTGAAGAATGGGGTAACACAGGACATCAGGCATTAACCTTGTGGTCACTGTGATCTCTCTCTCCTTCTCAGTGACTAGATGTCACCTGCAGAGTATACTTTTTTTCCTAACTTTAACTGGCCCACACTCATGCTGAAGAATATATTATTTTTTCCATACATTTATCTTTGGGTTTTTTTTTTTTTTTGCTTGTTTGTTTTGTTTTTTGATGGAACCAGGGATTGCACTCAGGCCAGGCAAGCAATTATTCTACTGAGCCATCTCCCCAGCCCCTCATACCTTTAATAAATGTGAATCTTGCTTTATTATTATTATTATTATTATTATTATTATTATTACTATTTTTGCATGTCTTCCCAGTTCTTTTTTTTCAGGACAACAAGAACCTGGAAAGAATCCCTGGAAAGAGCATATAGCACCCCAGAATCTGGTAAGCAGAGGAAAAGGTGATGGCACCTGGTATATGTATTTCTCTTTTAATATGTTCATATGATGAATCACATCCCTGTGCATGTCCTCAGCTCCTGACCAAGGGCTGGGTTTGATTACTTGCTGACCTAATTTCATATACTCATACTGACCAAGAGTGGGAGCCATAGGGGAAGATGCCAAAGTAATGCCCTAGGACAGAGGCACTAGAGATTCCTTGAGAAAACAAGAAGCTGGATACTTTATCATCTAGCTAACAACAATAGCATGTGGGCAGCCAAGACTTGTTATGGAAAATCATTGAAACTAGGCATGGTAGCACATGCCAGCTATAATCTCAACATTTTTGGAGGCTGAAGCAAGAGACTGCAAGTTTGAGTCCAGCCTTAGTAAGTCAATAACTCAAAATTAAATCAAAAAATGAAAATAGCTGGAGGTGTAGTTCATCATTACGGTCCTGGGTTGAGTTACCATTATTGAGAAAAAACTTTCTCTCAAAGCCTCCTAAATGTCTTGGCAAAGGAAAAAGATTGATTGCATTGTGCTCAAATGCTTTTTAAAAATCCACTTATTGGCACTAGCAAAGCAAAGAAACAGACCATGTAAGAATGGCGTCTTGTGTAATACCCTATTCACTTTTGAAAGCAGGAGAGACTGAGACAGAATTCAATTTAGTTTGGCCCCTGCCTGAACTATTTACATAGAAGTAGCCTAGCTAAATTACCCCATTCCTCACTCCTTCTCCTGCCCTGTCAAAACTTTACAAACATGTAGGAGATAAGGAGGAGACAGGACCAATTAAGGGCAATAAGAGACAGACTATTTGCCCATGCTTAGCTATAAATCTCTGCCTGAGACCTTGCACCTATAGGATATAGGGGCACCACATTCCTGCCCAGTTGCCATAACAACAAAGAAATTATAAAAGCAGGTAGAGAATAAGAACTGGGCCTTTTGTATTTTCCCAGATAGGAATATGAAGTACATTAGTTGCTGGCTAATTAATAAAGGCTCTGTAAGTCCTATAATTTGGTCTCCCGTGGCAATATATCCAATCCTGGCCCCTACATCTGAGGATCAGTGGAAAAGATTAGAAGATGCAGATATAACTACAAATATACCCAGACAACTTATCTTTGACAAAGGGGCCAAACATGTTCACTGGAAGAAATATAGCCTCTTTAACAAATGGTATTGGAAAAACTGATTTTCCACTTCCTGAAAACTAAAACTAGATCAAGGTCCATCACCATGCACTAAACTAAAATTAAAATGGATTAAAGATCTAAACATTAAAAGAGAAACACTAAACCTACTGGGAGAGAAAGTAGGTGGAAATTTTGAAGACATAGGGGTAGGCAGAGAGTTTATGAACACAAATCAAACTGCAGGGGAAATACTTCAAGAATCAGCAACTAAGATCTCATCTTATTGAGGAGTTTCTGCATGTCAAAAGAAATGAACAAAGTGAAAACACAACTCACAAATTGGGAAAAAATTTAGCCAACAATTACCTAGACTAAAGACTTCTATCTAGAATATATAAAGAACTAAAAATATCAGGCCCCCAAAATTCAAAGACCCAATCCAAAAATAAGCATCTGATATGAATATACACTTCTTAGAGGAAGAAATACAAATGGCAAATAAATACATGAAAAAATGTATGAGAGCACTGGTCATTTGAGAAATGCAAATTAAAACAACATTGAGATATCATCTCACCCCAGAAAGAATGGCTGTCATAAAGAAATCAACTGATAACAAAAGTTGGAGAGCCTGTGGGGGAAAAAGAAACCCTTCTCCACAACCATTATGAAAATCACTGTGGAGACTCTTCAGAAAAACTAGGATTGGAAGTCTCATCCATCCCAGGCATTCCCCTTCTAGGTATTTTTCCAAAAGATCTGAGAACATCATACCTCAGTGCTATATGTGCACTCATGTTTATAGCAGCACAATTTGTCATAGTCAAATCTTGGAAACAACCAAAATACCCATTACCTGAGGAATGGATAAAAAAGATGTAGTATTTTTATACAGCGGAGTATTACTCAGCTAAAAAGAGAGACAAACTTGAGGCCTTTATGGGTAAATAGATGCAACTAGAGACTATATTCATAAGTGAAATAAATCAGACCCACATGTGTAAATATCATGTTTTTTCCCTAGTATAAGAATATCAAAGAATAAATAAAATCTGAAAAGTATAATAGATGTAGTAAAAGAAGAAAAATGAACATAAGGAAAAAACAATAAAGATAAGGGAAAAGAGGAAAGATAGGGAAAAAAGGAAGGGGTAAAATCATGCAAATATATATATAGGATAGCTGAGATGATTGTAGTACTAATTTCCATTAGTTTTTTTGAGAGTACCAGCTAATGTTTAAAATTTTCACTTTGACTAACTTTATAAGCTAATATGTGTAATCTGAGCAACTGCTTTAAAGACAGCAATGTGCAATACAAAAAACATGGTTGAATACCTCTCATCCTTTTCTAAATGTGTACGGTTTCTAATGTCTGTATCAATTATTATTATACTCTATAAAATAAATTGAAAAGTAAAAAGGAAAAAAAAGGTTTATTGAAACAAGTGTTAATGTTTAATTATTTGACTGATCTTGCATAAATATATCTGGTACTCTGAGCAACAGATTTGATGATAAAAATACATAATATAGGCTGGGAATATAGTTCAGAAGTGTAAGTGCTTGCCTGGAAAGCACAAGGACTCAGGTTTGAACCGTGGTACTTCATGCTGTGCAGCCCCAGAACCTCAGACACACCAAACCTGACCGAAACAGGGTGTGGTGGTACACACCTATAATCCCAGCAGTGGGGAGGCTGAGACAGGAGGATCACTATTACTCTTAGCTGCATAGTGAGACCCTGTGTCCAATAAATCAATAAAAAGAAAAATTTAAAAATGCATATTGTAACAACCATTGTTAATTTTGTATTCTTGTTTTGAAATTTTGTATCATATGTATTGTTGTATGTTACACTATTTCTTTGTTTTTGCTATTGTTTTTGTTTTTGCTCTTTAAAATAAAAATTTCAAAAATCCACCTATTATAGTTTAAATAGGAGCGAGGCATGGTGGCACACTCCTGTAATCCCAGTACTAGGGAGGCAGAGGTACGAGGATCATTGTAAGTTCAAGACCAGCCTGGACTACAAAGTAAGCTCAAGGCCAGCCTGGACTACATGATAAAACAGTCTCCAAAAGACCAAAAAAACAAAACCAAAACCAAAAAACACACACACAGACACAGACACAGACACAGACACAGACACAGACACAGACACACAAACCCAACAAAAAAACTATCTATCTATCTATCTATCTATCTATCTATCTATCTATCTATCTATCGACCTACCTATAATGAAATGCCCTTCAAAGACTGATTTATTGAGGGCTTGATCCCCAGTGCACCATTGTTCAAAGGTGGCACCTAGAGAGGTGATTGGGTCCTGAGGGCCCATTGATGAGTTTATAGCTGTATTAGTCAGTGCTTACTAGAGAAACATTCAATGCAAGATGTACAAATATATAAGAATTTACAGGATTGGCTTACAGTGCCCACCCAGAGTCAGGTGTGGAAGTGTAAATGGTCTGTCTGCATGCTAGAGATCCAAAGCTTCCACTCAAAGGCCTGGAGCTCACTGGAGTATTCCTTGTGAGTTTGTGTCAGGTCAAAACATCTGTGCTAGAAGGCTGGAGAGTCTGCACTGGAAGCCAGGAAATGTCATGCAAGATGAAGATGAATACTCAAATTCTCCTGAAGAAACAGAAGTGAGCCTTCTTCATTTCCCTTTTGTTACAGTCAGACAAGTCTTTTAGTTGGTTCCACTCACACCAACTAGGGTGAACCTTCTGTCTTCAGTCAGTCCCTTCAGTCACACCTGGAACTCTGCTAATCCAATTTAGTTGGGCATTTCTTATTTAAGTTGACACAATCTGTAAATTATAATAGCTGAATGCATTATTAGGAGTTGGAAGCATTTGTTAGGCATGTGCTTTTGAAACGTGTATCTTTTCTTGGGATTTTCCCTCTGCTTCCTGGCTGTTATGAGACTGGTAGCTTTCATCTTCCATACCCTTTCTCCTTGAAGTGGGTTGACTGGAACCTCTGAGACTCTAAGCCAAAGTAAGTCTTTTCTCCTTTAAGTTGTGTTTGTCAGGCATTCTGTTCCAGCAAAGAAGGAAAGCTGACTAATATACCACCTAACATTTGTTTGACACTCCAATAGAATAGAACTCCATTTGTACAATTAATAAAGGCCAGACATCTTAACACTTCTGCCAAGTTAATAAAGAGTGATTCTTTTTCTTTTCTAATAGAGAAGATAAAACCAAAGGTTAAGGTTGCCTCAGACTCCTGCGTATCTGAGATTATAGGCATGCTCTGGCTGAAAATGATAATCATTTTAAAATATGCTTTGATGGAGTACAAGTTTGACAGTATGAAGCCTTTACATTTCTTAGTCGCATGATCAGGAGCATGTCACTTGACCACTTGGAACCTCCCTTGCCTCATTCATGAAATGAGAATACATTGGAAGTAGGAGAGATGGGATTTGAACCCAGGGCTAACTGTGGAAAGATCATCCTCAGTTGATGATGGTAGAATCATGCAGTCGTATAACACATGTAAAGTCAGCTATAGTCACTGTATTAGTCACTTTCTGGTTGTTGGAATGAAATGAACAACTCAAACAACTTAAAGGAAGAGAGATTTATTTGTTATACAGTTTCCAGCCATTCAGTCCAAGGTTGTCTGGCTCCAAGACAGAAACGACTTGGGGGAAGGCTTGGCAAAGGACGGCTGCTCATCCTGTACTAGCCAGAAAGCACAGGGAGGAGGATCTGGGAACAAGAGCACACTCTGCCCCTGTCCAATAGACCCCACTCTGAACAGTGTATTTAGGTATTTTTTTCTTCAGTGAATGAATTTACTGATGAGTACAGAGTTTCACCTGATCCAATAATCTTCCTAATACACGAGAATTTGGGAGGACACTTAGTTCTGAACCAAAATAGTCACTTGGGATAGACAGGAAGGGAGAAAATGACAGAGTTTTAAGTACTTTGGGGTGCATTTCACCTTTCAGCCACCGATCTGTGCTCTGGGATTACTGCATGATGGAAGATGTGCACCTGTCTTGGGATAGACACAGGCTGAGTGTAGGAGCAGCTGATGCTGGAAATTGACCATGTAGTGGCAGGGAAGACATAGCCAGTGTGACATTGAGAAATGCCTAAAACAATCAAGCTGCCTCAGTCCTGAGAGAACACCTTGCCTGAGACAATTCCAGTTGTTAGTCACTGGGCAACCTTGTGTTGGGTGACACTAACTCTGTCAAATGTATAAATAAACACCCCTACAGTGGTTGAGCAGTTTCTTTCCTTTCATCTGGAGAGAGGGCTCCCCCTGACCTCAGCTTTCATCTCTTTATCTTTATTTCATCATTCTCTTGCCATTTTTCTCTGTATTTTCTCTGTATCAGGAGCAATGTCCGTTTAGGGAAATGACACCCCAACATGGACCTCATGGTTAAAGAAAAACAAGTGGGTGAAGGGACACTTGTCATTTGTGTGCAATGTGGGAGTGAAGTGCCTTGGTACTGTCAATGTTCAACACAGGGGTGCATTGGTATGGCAATCATCAGGTGTAAAACACAGGGCATGGAGGTCTCCATTAATAAATAAATAAAAATAAATAGGGCCAGGGAAATAGCTCAACGACATAAGTGCCTGCCTCACAAGTGCAAATCCTGAGTATGATCCTCTTTAGAAAATAAATAAGCTGAGGATATAGCTCAGTGGCAAAAGCAACTGCCTGGCAAGAACAAGGTTCTGAGATCAATCCCTGGTACTGCAAAAATAAGTAAATAAACAAATAAATACTAAAAAACAAAACAAAACAAAACAAAACAAAAAAAACCATAGGACTGGAAGAAGCAAAAAGGAAAAAAGGTGCATTCATTTACTAGTAATTAAAAATAGGGCAAGCAGAATCTTAAGAACCACAGCAGTATATGTATGTGAAAGTGTTTTTCACATGCTTGGTTCCTGTATTTACTTTCCTTTGTGGATTTTGGTTAGAAGGGATTAAAGGATTTGGCTCAGAGGGCTATTTTAGAATCAAGATGGGGTGGGGCGGGGGAGAACAGAACAAAAGCTCCACCCATACAGTTTAAATCCCTGAGCTTCACTCAATCAGATAAGGAAGAAACTATGGGAGACAAAAAGGGAAATTCTTGGAATCCCGTGAAACCGCTGGGTGAGGGGGGAGGGGAGGAAACACAGGCTAGATGTAAGGAAAGCCTCACACTCTGGTCCTAGGCAGACTCAGCTGGAATTTCCTAGCTACCCAGGAATTCTTGCATACTGCTCAGCCGTGGTTGCCAGTGCACGCTGAGGGGAGAAAAAATCTCTGTTACTCACATATGCGCTTCTATTTTTTATTTTTACTTTTTGCATTTTAGGGAAGGGTCTACATGGTGCTCAGGGTCTCGCTACTATAGTGGACTTGTAGTGATCCTTCTGTTTACAGCCTCCCAAGAGCTGGGATTACAGGTGGGAGCCACCACACCCAGTCTCAATTGCCAACTCAGCGCACCCTGGGTGAGCCCTTCATATGCGCTTCCGCTTCTAGAACACAAAGTTTACAGAGGGCAAACAACACTTGTATGCAGAACCCTAGCAGCAGTGGGACATCCAGTGGCCAGAGTGGGAGCAACAGCTGGTATGCCAGTGCCTGGGGTTACCTGACAACAATGGCTGAGTGCATCCCCACTTCCCTCCTCCCCCCATTGAGCCTTGTGGCCCACCTGCTAGCGGGCCACATCCATCACACTAGCAATGCAAGCTCTGCTAAGAGCTGTAAGACTGACAGCAGCCCAGATCCGAGGTGGTGAAAACCAGGAAAATATTTTGGTGGGCATGGCTGCTGAGGTGGTGACCACTGCATTCTCTGGAGAGAGAGAATGTAGATGATGGAGTCCATCCCTCACATTTAGGTAGGTCAACGAAGCCACTGCCAGGAGCTCACTCAGCCAGGAAAACACTGCTCAACTCATCATAGACTCTCATATTGCTCAATTGATCCTTCTTCCTGTGATGAAAATTTAAAAAATTATAAATAAGAAAAAGAGGTCCAAGGATTTTGGGTCTACCAATACATATTTGGTTCATAGATGGAATTGATTATTTAAAGGAAAAACATTTTTAAAAAATTTTAAAAATCTTTTATATATTTATTTGGTACAGGGTCTCGCTATGCAGCTTAGACTTGTAGTGATCCTCCTGCCTCAGCCTCGCCTGGGCTGAGATTATAGGCATGCACCACTCTGCCCAGTTTCATTGGCTGGCATGGCACACCCAGGATTCCAGGGCTCTCACAGCATGCAGAACCAGGGATCGAACCCAGGTCCTGGTGCTTGCCAGGCTTAGACCACTGAGCTAACTCCCCAGCCCAGAAAATATTTTGAAGGGCTTCTTGAAACAAATATGGATGGCCTCCCAGGTGCAGCAGCTACAGGTCCTCAATAATGGAAGTGCTAGATTGCTACCCTGCAGGGATGCCAAAGGCCATTCTGGATATTTCTCACTGTATGTCCTCCTCCATATACCAATCAATCTATGAGATCATTGCATTATAATACCTGAGCCACATATTTTAACTGAGCCACAGGTGGCAATCTCAGCCTTTTCAAGAGTTTGTTGAGTCATAGGTTTTAGTACCTACCTCTCAGGGAGTGGAGCCATTTTTTTTTTTTTTTTTTTT
>NW_004524597.1:1390954-1392621 GCF_000260255.1 Octodon degus
GAGATCAGGGCATTGGGCCGAAAATAGATTCAGGTGCACACAAAAGGGCAGCGTGAGAAAGGCCCAACTGCAGGTTCTCAAGTAGAGAAAGGGCACAGTAGAAAGTTACAGCATTTAGAATGGCACATACAGAACAAGATGGCAGTGCATACATCAGTTATAACAGTTAATAAAGTTACAGTGGAAGCATACAGAGTTACAAAATTGGAATTAATTGCACAGGCTATAACAGCATAGGGGTCGAACTTCTGGCCCCTGTGCCTGCTTGCATAGCCATTACAAAAGATATGCTAACTGGGGAGGGTGTCTTGTCCACCACAAAGAACCAACTGGTGGAGGACCACCTGAGCAGCTCCCCTTGAAAGAAGAGTGATCATCTCCATTTTGGCTGAGCCTGACCCTCTTTCCTTGTATTGATATGTAGAGATGGCTAGGACTTCTCTTTATCCTTTCAGTTGGCCTTAAGCAATGTATACTGGTCTAGCTGAGGTGGTGGTAATAGTCTTTGAAGTCAGCACCCTTGTTTCCCTGATAACCCACACCTGCTGCTCTTTGATATGAGCCAGGCCAAGATAGGACAAAGAGCCAATGCTCCATACTGTCAGCTGGGATTGAGGCTTGAGACAGAGGCTATGACTTCCTGGGGCTTGAAAGATTATGCGTCAGAGCTGAAGCACCGCACCCCAAAACATTAGATACTATCTCAATGGTATAATGAAAATTACTTTTTCTGCATAGCTTTTTCTCTTCATATGACAGAATAAAGGAGGCTACCTACCTAAGTCAGTTCACAGTACTCACCTACTTCCTGCAATTCTCATTCATCTTCAAGCCATTCCTCCTTCATCACTGAATAAAACCCAGGTTTGGGCCTGGGTCAGCCATTTGTCCTGGAAAGCCATCTTTGTGGCTGGACTTAGGACCCCTTGGCTCCCCATAATTATAAATATGCTTTAGTGTCTTTATTTTAGTTGTGGGTTGCACTGGAAGTGGTAGATTGGAATTAACTTGGTGAGATTCCAATAACATATTTTTGGGATTATAAATATAAACTTCTTGGACTGAGACAAGGACCAGGAGGGGCTTCCTATACCAAGTCATCTTTGAATTACATGTATATGAGCAGGGTAAAATAGCTGCCACAAAGGCTTGGAGGGAACTTCCTTTGAAGGGTGAGAAATCCCTTGATTTAACTTCCATTTGTCAAGGCCCAATAAACCACTTCAAGATTTTTTGGCATGCTTCTTGCAGGCTAGTGAGAGGATTATAAGTGAGACAGAAGCTATCAAATTAATCATTTAACAACTGGCCTTTGAAAATGCAAATAGATGATGTAAAGAGACTTCAAGAGCTCACAAAAAAAGGGGCTGTCTGAGATAATTTGGATTTATGTAGATATTGTCTCCTCCCATGTAGAAGGGACTGCCTTGATGGCAGCTCCCTCAAGGTAACTGACTTAAAAGACTGTTTTCTTTTACTGTGACTCTCCATCTTCAAGATAAAAACATTTGTCTTTAGTTGAAAAAAAAAATCATATTTCCTAAGATTTACATTAATGGGGTATTTAAAAAGTTTACTTAGGGGCTGGGGAGATGGCTCAGTAGAATAAGTGCTTCCCTGGCAAGCGCAAGGGTCTGAGTTCAATTCCCGGTTCTGAAAATAAATAA
>NW_004524597.1:1393036-1405295 GCF_000260255.1 Octodon degus
CTTTTTAAAAAAAAATAATTATAGTCTTCTTTTTAGTATCATATACAAGAAATGGTATGCTACTGATTTTAAGAGGTTTTATGGGGCCAGGGAGATAGCTCAGTAGAGTAAATGCTTGCCTGGCAAGCACAAAGGCCTGAGTTCAATCCCCAATTCTGAAAAAAAAAAAAAAGTAATTTATTTTATCATTCCACTTAAATAATAGTCTTAATGAAGGCCTCCAAAAGTGTACGAACTATGACAACTTCTTCATATTTGGGTTATTGTGGAGGACCACCTGAGTAGCTCTCCTTAAAAGAAGAGCAGTTGTCTCCATTTTGGCTGAACTTGACCTTATTTCCTCTTATTGATATGTACAGAGATGGCTAGAACTTTTCCTTATCTTCTCACTTGGCCTTAAGTAATATATATTGGTCTAGCTGAGGCATTGATGGTAGTTTTTGAAGGTGGCATGCATGTTTCCCTGATAACCCACACCTGCTGCTCTTTAATGTGAGCCAGGTTGAGACAGGACAAAGAGCCAATGCTCTGTGCTGCTAGCTGGGATCGAGCCTTGAGATAGAGGTTATGACTTCCTGGGGCTTAAAAGATTACATTGCTGAAGCACCAGACCCCCAAAACATTACATGCTATCTCAGTAGCATAATGCAAATTACTTTCTCTGCATATCCTGTCTGCATATGGCCCAGGTAAATATAGGCCACCTACCTAGTCAGCTCATAATACTCAACTGCTTCCCACAACTCTCAGTCATTCCTCCTCAAGCCATTCCTCCTCCACTGAATAAAACCCAGGTGTGGCCCTGGGTCAGCCTCTTTGTTCTGGAAAGCTATCTTCGTGGCTGGACTTAGGGCCCCTTTGCTCCCCAATAATTATCTTTTAGTGTCTTTATTTTTGCTGTGGTTTGCATTGGGAGTAGTAGATTGGAATTAACTTGGTGGGATTCCAATAACATATCTTTGTGATTACAAATACTGACTTCTTGGACCAAGATGAGAACCAGGAGGGAACTTCTATAGGTCATTTTATCCAACAAAGATATATTAGGTCCCAAGCTGTTCAGATCAACCCTAACTGATTTTCAGACTTTACCTGGTAATATTTATTGGCTTTGTCTACTCTTAAGCTAACTACTCATAATTTAGGTCCTCTCTTTGACATTCTCAAGGGGGCACCTGGCCCCCACCTCTTCAGGAGTGCTTACCCCAAAAACTAAAACTGCCTTAGATATAGTTAATCTGGCTGTCTCTAATATTCAGATTTCTAGAGTTGACCCATCTCTGCCCAAATCAACATATGCAGACTGGGCTTCTTTGGCCATCATGGGGTCCTTTTCAATGGCTTTGGTCATGAGGTACAAACTCTTACTTTTCCTTTTTCTTTAGTCATCAACAGTGCTTATGGCAATTTTCATTCTTTTAGAAATCTATGTTGGCTAACTTATTGACTGTTATTATCCTTTAAATTAATTCAATTTGCTTCCATTCTCACAGATGGGTCATCTTAGGGTAGGGGAAATTATATAATGACTTTCTTTTCCAAAATAAAGGATATAGATTTTTCTTCTGTCCAAAAGACTAAATTATAAGCTGTTGTATGGGCCTTGCAAGATTCCCTGTTTTATTGGTCATTTATGTTTCAATTCCCAATTGCCAGGGCACTCTTGAGTTTGGCACTTTATACAGGGCCTACTTTTCAGTAGACACTTACTCAGAATTGATTTTTCTTCTGATTGTGCTGGTGAAGTGGCTAAACATGTGATTGCATATTGGTTGGATGCCTTTAGTAACCTTGGCTGCCCATAGGCAATTAAGATTGATAATGGTCCAGCATATAAAAGTTCTGCTTTCTAAATGTTTTGTAAAACTTTTCATATTTCCCTTATTACAGGAATTTTTTATAACCCTCAAGGTCAAGGAATTATTAAATGTGCTCACCTCATGATCAAAATTCAGTTACTAAAACAAAAGGTTGAGTCAATCCCTCCCACCTCACTTGACAGTGTACTATTACAAATAAATCATGTAAAACAGAAAAAAAATCTAACCTGGGGTCAAACATATGCTTGTGTTTTGCCAGAGCATACTGTCCATGCATTTTATGAACTCTGATCTGGGAAAGAAGTTGGCTCTACCTTTTGGGGAGCTGGTGTGCAGACCTGAGACAGTGATGCCTCAGAGACTGCTCTATAGCTGATAGACAAGGAGGAGGCTAGATCTGACTTGAGGCATATTGAAGGAATAACCAGAATGCCCAGGAGATGGGAACCAAAATGAGCATCAAAGGTCTTAGTAGGGCCAGCGAGCTAGCTCAGTGGACTAAGCACCTGCTTAGAGCAGTGCAGGAACTGGGGTTCAATCCTCAGTACCACATGCTGTGCCGGTCCTGCCCCCAGGCACACTGAACTGGCCACTGAGTCTGAGGGTGGTGGCACATGCCTATAATCCCAGTGCTGGGGATGCTGAAAACAGGAGGATCACTATGAGTCTGAATTGCATAGTGAGACCCTGTACCAAATACATTTTTAAAAGTCTGAGTAGATAATAGAATATATAGGGATAATAGAGCTAAAAGTTGCCAGTATTCTTTTTTTTTTTTTTTTTTTGGTGGAACCAGGGATTGAACTCAGGCCCTTGTGCTTGCCAGGGAAGCGCTTATTCCACTGAGCCATCTCCCCGGCCCCAGTTGCCAGTATTCTTGAGATAGTATAAAATATAAAACAAGTACATTATAGATAAAAGATTTTCTTCTTTCTGAATTCTTCTTCTAAGAGATCTCTGTTAATTGATGAACAGGAAAATCTGATTAGTCTTTTTATAATTATACATTTCTAAAATTGTAGTAGAGTTACAATAATTCAATTTGGTCAAAAATATATTTGAGTGCACTCTGATTTTGTAAGATGTTTGTTCAACTTGGGAAGCTATGCATTTGTTTATTTGTCTGTTAGTCCATTCGATGACAGCTGTTACTTCTTATTTGAGTTCAATAATCTTTTTCTTTTCCTTTTTTCTTTTGCATTGTTGGATCATTTATTCATATAGACTGAAAGGTATGCTTCCATCTGGATTACCAGCTGGTCTAAGAGATATAAAAATTGGCTTTTTCACAGGTTATCATAAATTTTAAGATAATTAAACAAAAGTCCCTTAGGGTGGGAAGAAATTATTGGACAGGACTCCAATTGGTGAATGGAGGGTTGGCCAACCTATGTTCATTAATAAGGAGCCCCCAGTGATCTCCATAGTCTTATGGGAGACACCCTTAAGAATTTGGTCATGATCAAAAGATGAAGTTTTCTAGAAAAAAAAATACAACAAGGTTTTTTTCACAACGATGCTCTTGGCACAAAACTAAATTAAGAAACAAAGGTTTTCATATGTGTATGACAATTATTATTGTTAATTCATGACATGTTAAATGTATTCATGATTCCATATGTACAAGTCTTCTAAAATGTAAAGCAAGGATTGCTTGTGGTGATAAGACTTTTCTTTCAGATTCAGAACTCTGCCTTTAACAGAATACTTGTGATATACATCCCATTAAAAGACAAAAAATCAGGTAAAAGCTTCTTATGTATTAGATAGAAATGATTGTTTTAAAAAGGCTTATGCTCTGTCAAAATGAAAATGTAAGCGTGTTACAAAATGTATCATGGTTGTCATGCTGCAATCTTATGCATGGTTTTGATTTCTAAATTTCTATGTAAAAATATATAACTGTTGTCTGTTGACATTCTATAGGGATTTATATATTAGACTATCCATGGTTGTTAGAAAATAACAGTTTCATCTTATGTTCTAAGGTGTTTGATAGTAGATAAGATAGTAATATTAAAGGGACAGCCAGATAGCTCAGCAGATTAAAACACCTACTTAGGCAGACACAGGGACTAGGGTTCGATCCCCAGTGTGCCGTGTTTGTCCCACCCCTGGGGTGCAATGAGATGACAACTGAGACTGGGCGTAGTGGTGTGTGCCTGTAGTCCTGGCTCTTTGGAGGCTAAAAACAGGAGAATCACTACAAGTCTTATAGACCCTGTACTAAGTACATAAAAAAAAGTAACATTAAGTTTACTGCCTTCATTACAATTTAATGCCATTAATCTCTTCTGGATGTTAAACAACTAAGGGCTGGAGGCCAAAATTTAGAAAGATAGATGGGCTAAAGCGATAGTCAATATTTTGACCCTAGCCCTCTGAAGTCAATGAGGGAACCTCTGATGTGATATCCTATAACTTGGTTGAGTCCCTGATCTTCTGATCAGGATTATGGGACCGCAGAGGAAAGTCATTCAGTGTTGTACAGTGTACCTAAGAAGAGTCACTGGGAGAAAAAAAATCCCTAATACTTCACGAAAGCAAACTGGTCAAGCAATAGCCATGACTCATCCACATGGCTGACACTGGCAGAAGAATTAAGAGGTGTTGTTCTTGGTTCCAAGGTAATTTCTAAGGAGACTTAACTGACCTTGATAGATAATAAAAGTTATTTAATATAGGTCTCATCAACTTGGTTCTGAATATCCAGCAGAAAAGCACCATCATAAGATGTATAAAAATAATACCTAGTAATATGTCAGCTGTAAGAAATTCAAATCACTAACAACTTCGGGCAATTGCCAGCTATAATGGTAACTGACCACTGTTATAGATTAATGGATGTGTAGGGATCACTTGCTGAATATAGGTACCAAAAACTTTGGACTGGGAATCTTTATCCTAAATGTAAATTAGAATGAAAAGGGTTTGAGAATGAGAAGGTCTTCCACAGAGCGCTGCCAAACACAGCTTCTCCAACTTCAGCTGAACACCCCTCACTTGCACTATAAAACAGAAAAGAGGGAGATGCAGGAGGAGCTGAAGTTGGAAATCAGTCACAGTATGGGGGAAAGGCAAGGCCTGTCCGAACAATGACAAGTGCCTAAAGCAATCAAGCTGCCTCAGTCCTGAGAAAACACCTTGCCTAAACAATTCCAGCCTCTAAACAACCTTGTGTTGGGTGATAGTAACTTTGTCAAATGTACAAATAAATGTCCCTACACTTATTTATTTAACAGTAGTTAAGCAGTTCCCTTCCCCCATCCACCAAAAAGGTCCCACCTGACCTCAGCTTTCATCTCTTATCTTTATTTCTTTATCCTCTTGCCATTTTCCCCCTGGGAACATTAACAACTGTGCCTGTTCCAGGCAATGCAGCACAGCTTTCAGAGCATGAGCAGGTTATTATGCTCTAAGGATTTTTTTTGGTGGGGTCACAGCTTGACCTTGAAATGTAGATAACCTGTGCCATATAACATAACCAAGGATACCAGTGACGTCTCCTTTCACCGGAGGTGCAGGAAGGCAGACCAGACTAAGACCTACAGAAATGGTGCAAGTTAGTAGGTTCTAAGTGCTTTCTAGGGTGTTAAGGTTTAAACCCAGAATGTCCCCCCAAAGTCTTGTGTCCAGAGGTAAGGCAGTCGGATCATGGAGATGCTGTACTCATCAGAGGACTAATCCATTCCTGAGTTCACAGTTGAAGGTGCAGGTGCACAGTGGGGGTGAACTCACCTCATGCATGCTGCTGTCATAGGCTGTTTGTATCACTACAAGCTCTAAAAGGTTGATCATCCCTGTGCTAGACGGCGGAGCCAGGAGGGACAAGGCAGGTCACTGGGGTGTGACCTGGCAGGATGTATTCTTGTCTCAGGCTCCTTGGTCACCCATTTCGCTTCCTGGCTGCCATGAGGTAAGCAACATTTCTCTGCCAAACCCTTGCAACACACAATTTCTGTCCTATAGCCAGACAGCCATGGGCAGAGTCCTCTAAAGTGGTGAGTCAAAATAAACCTCATTTCATTTCGCTTGCATGAGGCATTGTGCTTAGCCATGAGAAGGCTGACTCATCCGCAGGGTAATTCCATGTGTAGGTGACATTCGCTTCCTGTGCTGATTTTGGCACCTGCCCTCCTGGACTCAGGCTGTCTGGGGTATCAGCAAGAAGGGCCCTTGTTTGGTGGGAACAAAGCATTTAGCTTCTTGGTAGAAATTCATGATTCTGAGATTTCCTGGAAGAGACGGATTCTTGGCTGGGTGTGAGAGTGTCCTGGGAGTAATAGGCACTGACTAGAGAAGCTACTGCAGGCTGAGCAGGGGCCGAGAGTCAGTACAGCCTGCTGCATGTTTTTCCTTTGATGTATGCTTGGTGATTACATGCACTGTGGGTAGTTGTAGATGTACATGACACATCTTAATTCCTTTTGCATACCCTTTCCCTCCCCTTTCCTCTTGATCTCTGTCTCTAAATTATGCGACAAGATTTTCTTAAATTTCTCAGAATGCTCTCAAATTTGTGATCCCCTTGACTTAGCTTCCTGCTTAGGAAATTCTTTTAGAAAAGAATTTTAAATCATTATCAGAGAAGTCTATTATAGGAGAGTCCAAGATTGCTAACTGCATTTGGATGATAACTTTGTAAATAAATACAATAATAACAAAAGTAGTGTTATCAGAGAGAAGCTAGCTAGGGTTGCTTCTAAAGATGTTCAGGGGCTGGGGGCATAGCTCAGTAGAATAAGCGCTTGCCTGGCAAGCACAAAGGCCTGAGTTCAATCCCCTGTTCCACCAAAAATAAATAAATAAATAATAAAGTAAAATAAAATAAACTCTTTAAAAAAAATAAAGATGTTCAGCCTGTTCTTATTACTTACTATTCACTACTGTTCTTACAAAGGGATATAACCTATGGCTGTAGCTCAGTGCAAAGGCTCTGGGTTCAATCCCTAGAAATACACACACACACACACACACACACACACACACACACACACACTCACCTCATCCAGTGCTTGAATTCAGCCATAAAGCATTATTCTGTTTGTTTATCCTGTGAAACACTAATTTCTCACTGACTAAACTGCAAGACTAACAGCGTGAAAATAGAACATTTCTAACAAGAGGAGAGACCACAGCAGTAAATAATCCCAGCAGATTTAAACTCCCTCTCAGGTTAAGGAAGACATTGCTTACCCTGACAAGTGCCCCCTGGGGACAGCTGCAGGGTCGCACTGGAGGAGGCAGGTCCACAGTCTGCAAAGGCCGGGGTCACCTGCCGGCTTCTCACACTGCTCAGCCTGTTGTTGAAGACCCTTTGCTGGGTAGATGTCACAGGGCCTAGCGCTTCAGTCTCCCTTGGAGGGAGCTCTCTACTTCCACTAAAGCTGAAATGTTCACTAGTGTTTTCACAGCATTATCTTAGCACATACATTTTATTGATTGATCGATTTATGGATTGATTTTTCTGTATCTGGTACAGGGTCTCACTGCATAGCTCGGACTCATAGTGATCCTCCTGTTTTTAGCCTCCCCAGTGCTGGGATCACAGCCATGTGCCACCTTGCCCAGTTTTGGTGGCTGGCTCGGTCAAGGGCCAGCACGAAATATGGTACCAGGGATCAAACCTGGGTCCTTGCGCTTTCCAGGCCAGTGCTTAAACCACCAAGCTACTCCCCAGACCCTTTACATTCTGTTTTGAAATTACTTAAATTTCCTCATAAATTATCTGGTAATTTTTTGAGGGATGAGAACAGAATACTTGCATTACTCAGCTTCCAATTACTGGGAGAAATGCCTGAGGTGATCAATTTATAAAGAGGTTTATTTTGACTCACAGTTGCCATGGTCACCTTCTTGTTTTGGACCTGAGGAGAGACAGTGTGTTGTGGTTCCTGGAAAGCTCGGGGAGCCTCTTCATCTATGTCTGAGCATGCCACGTCAGGGCACGCCTTCTTCTTCCAGGGAATGACCCAATTACTCAACTTCCTGCCACTAGGCTCCACCCCTGAGAGTTCCCACCACTTCCCAATAGTGCCATAGGCTGGGGACCAAGCATTTAGGAGACACTTATCTGAGCCATGGTATATAATCAACTCATAAGCACCCTGGCTAGCATATGAATGATATTCTCTTCTCCCCAAACTTTGAGCTACATCCCTGGCCCTCCCTTTTTAAAACTATTTGTTTAGTTTTTGTTTTTTAAAGACTATGTAGTGCTAGCTGTCTTTGAACTTGCAGTGACCCTCCTGCTTTAGCCTCCCAAGTGCTAGGCATATAGACTGGTATGCACCCCCATGTCTGGCTTTTATTTTTTAAGATAGGAGCTCTTTAAGTCACTGAGTTGCCCGGGGTGGCCTGAGATTTTCAATCCTCCTAGCTCAGTCTCCTAGAGTTCTGGAATCACAGGCATGCACCACCACACCTGGCTCAGGATTTTTGTTGAAGGCAAGCCGTGCTGGTCAGATATCTCGTAGGGCATGACTAAGGAGAGGACTTTTTTTTAGATTGATCGATTGATCGATTTGGTATGGGGTCTCACTATGCAGCTCAGACCTCCTGTCTTAGCCACCCCTATGCTGGGATTACAGGTTTTGATGGCTGGCTCTGTGTGGGGCCCCGCACAGCATGTGGTACTGGGGATTGAACCCAGGTCCTTGTGCTTGTCAGGCAGGTGCTTAAGCCTCTAAACTATGTACCTGTGAAGAAAAGGACTTCAATCAGTTACAGAGAAGGGATTCTAGCTCTACCAACTTGACAAGACTTTTGCTAAAATTAAGTAATGCAGAAACCAACATGGAAGCCCAAATGTCAAGGGCAAGGGGAAAAGAAGGTTCAGAGGAGTTCAACTGAAGTTAAGTCAAGGAAAGCGTCTTTGTCCATTTTTCAGGTGTTCTAAATTTTGAGAACAGAAATATAAAGTTTGAAAAAATTAGAATTGTAAGAGCTCCCTTGATTTTTACTATTTTCATCTCAGTTTCTGTCATAGCTTGGGGTTTTGCAAGAGGAACAATATAATATAGAACACATTATTTTATAACAGTCACCCAAAGAATCGTATACAAAGAGTGCAGGAAATCTGTCCACATGCTAAAGACTAAAGAATCTAGCTGAGGTCCTGGATTCTAATATCCTGCATGAGTCCAGCTGAAGAACTAGTGCCCAAAACAATGCCTCCCACAAGTCCAGCTGGAAGCCCCTAGCTCACAACAGTGCCTAATGCAGGCCTGCTTCATGGATCTGCACTGAAAAGGCTCAAAAGTCAGTGGAAGCTATAAAGTCTGAACTAGTAGGATGAAGGATCTGTGCTAGCAGCCTGAGGGATCTAAACTGAAGCCAGGAAGTGATGCTCAAAGTAAGAAGTACAGCCATCCTTGGACACGGAGAGGTCCCAAGCCTCTCTGATAATGAGGATAGCCGAGTTCCCATTAGGAAAGCCAGCATGACCAGCTTCTCCAGGAGACTGAGCTGTGTACCATCTTCCTCTCCAGAGCCAGGAAGCAATGCTGAAAGCAAGGACCAGACCTCCCCCCAAAATGAACTGCAGCCATTCCCAGTGACACCAAGGTTCAGAGCTGTCATGAGGTTGATAACAGCCAAATTCACCAGGAAAGCCAGCATGACAAGGCCTTCCAAGAGAACCAACAGCAACCCCAGGAAAACCAACAGCTCCAACAGCTTACCTAACAGATTGTCTAACAGCCTCTCTTCTTCTCCAGTTCTGCTTCTTGTGCTGCTGGGCCTCCCACACCCAGCACTGGGCCAAGTCAGTTCATCTGGGTGGTACAAGTTGACCAGCAATTGTGTGTGTGTGTGTGTGTGTGTGTGTGTGCATGTGTGTGTGTGCATGTCACAGTTTCACATCTTTTATGATCTTCAAATTATCTGACATCTTCTCCATTTATGCCTTCCCCTTTTTCCCGGTGCTGAGCATTGAATCCAGGGCCTTTCCCCATGCTAAGATAGACTCTACCCTTTTTTAAATTTCATTTGAGACAAAGTCACGCTAGATTTTCCAGGCTTGCCCTGAACTTGTGATCCTCCTGCTGCAGCCACCTGAGTAGTTGGGATTACAGGCATGTGCCAACATGCCCCGCTTCCAGCTTCATTTCTTTTCTTTATCAGTTTTTCCAGAGCAACTTTCTGTCACTTGTACACAATGAACCTGGTTAGTGTGACACTGGCATGCACTGTGAGCTGAGCATGTTATTTCTGTATGTGGCTAATATGTTTTAGGTCTAAAATGTCCCCCAAAGTCTCATATGTTCGGGAGGTGACATGACTGGACTGTCAGGGATGGTGGCTGAGTTGCTGTTGGGAAGTGAAGTGTGGGTGAGAAGGGGAGGTCTCTCGAGGCCTGACCCGAAGGGGCCATCTTCCTTCCCAGCTCTTCCCTTCATTATCTGCTTCACCATGAGGTGAAGACAGAGTGAAGACCTTTTTCTCTGTTCTTCCCATCTGCCATGCAGCTTATCCTTGGGATCCAGCTGACTATGCACTGAATTGTGAGCCAAAATAAACCTCTATGCCTTCAGTTGTGGTTGCTGGGTGTCTTCTTTCAGTGATGAGGAACGTGCCTAAGACGGCGGCCATGTCGGGGTTTTTTTGTTTTTTGTTTTTCCTATAAAATGAGACTGTTCATTCATACTTGATGAGTTGGGATAAGGATTCGAAATAAAATAACAGTGTATTGACAGTATATTTCTTATAGGGAAAGCTTTTAAAACTAAGGTGGGTTTCTAGGTATCAGTGCAACCACTAGAATGTATAGGCTGAGTTGAATTTATGTGTGGGTTTGTGTACATAGGATTATTTAGTTTCTTCTTCTTCTTCTTTTTTCTTTTTTGAGAAGAGAGGTCATTAGATTTTCCAATGACCCCAAATTAGGTTAAGGCTGGACCGTGAGCTCTGTGAGGTCAGGAGCATGACTGTCTTGTTCTTTTCTATCCTTGTTCCTAGCACAGTGCCTTCATGCTGAATGCGTTAGTCACGCAACATTTTTTTGATACAAGAAAGATGGACATTAGGTGATTTGAGCTTTGCTTTCTCTTCCACAGAATTAGAGAGCTGGCAGAGTTAGCTTGCAAGCTTGGTCTTGAGCTGTTGTGTCAGAAAGTATCGCCCAGAGAAGCCATGTAGCTTACCTAGAAGGGCAGGAGCTTGGGCTTCTCACCCCTCACCCAGTACCTTTACATCTGTAGCACGTGGATTCCTTTTACTTTCAAAACCAAAATTCAAAAAAAAAAAAAATCCATTTCTGTTTCAAACATTCGCCTTTTACTTTTCAAAAATTTCAAGTATGTTTCAGTTTTTGGGAAATTTCCTTAAGAAATTATATTGGCAGAGTTGACTTGTTAAATTCTGCTTGTGAATCATGCATTTAATCTAGCACTAAACCTAAGTGATGATTAAAAATTAAAAGCATATGTAGGCACAAACATTGCATCAGTTACACAAGAGTTGAAATCTGTCAGATGCAGCTTCCTGATTTTTCTGAGATGGTTTTGGATTAACCAGTCCATATCCAGTGACAATATGAAGCACTGTTCTCTGAAAGCAGTTTTGATTTTGTGGTTTCTCATTCGTATCCTCCACTAACTACCTGGGTAAAAATGCCCCAGTGATCACTTTCTAATCTCCAGCCAGCATTCCCAACAAATCCGAGGTTCACTCGATAAGCAACCCAGATAGCTGCGTATACCATTTTAGAGGTAGGGAGTCCCAGATCTCATTCGGCTAGTAAACACCTATTTCTAAGGAGAACTAGTAGAAACATTCATTTCCAGGATTTATTTCCTGGTTGGGGAAGAATGAGGCATGACTGTTATAATTCTTCCTTTACCAGAAAGAATCTAGAAAATACAAAAATATACAAGAGGCTGGGGATTATCCTATCCTTCATAATGATTGTTCACATACAAAGCATAGTTCCTGTACCAGGCCTCATAAATGTGTCAGAATCTAATTAATTTTGAACAAGGGATTGAACCTAGGAAATGCTAAAGTGCATCCCCAGCCCTTTTTATTTTTTATTTTGAGACAGGGTCTTACTAAATGTCCAAGCTGATTTTGAACTTGTAATCCTCTTTCCTCAGCCTCCCAAGTGAATTGAGATTTCTGGTGTTTGTCATCATGCCTCAATTTATTTAACTTACTAGCGAGGGAGACAGACAGCAGGATGAAAAGGGAAAAGAACTGGTCCAAAAATGATACTAGAAGCTGGAGGTTGCGCTTCCATCTTACAATTCTGTGATGCTTATGTCACAAATAAGTGGAGAGGTCAGGCAGGCAGCTGGATATTCAAATCTCAAATTTAGAGATGAATCAGGGAGAGACATGAATTAAGGAGTCAGCAGCATTTAGACAGCATTCAGAGGGCTGGGGATTTAGCTCCACAGCATAGCACCTGCCTGGCAAGCGTGAGGTCCTGAGTTCAATTC
>NW_004524597.1:1405760-1407331 GCF_000260255.1 Octodon degus
CTGGAGTGTTGTGGGGATCGAACTACAGCAATCTGAGGCTGACAGCTTTGTGGAAGCAGCCACTTAAACAACTGAGCTAAGGCCAGGCCCCAAAAGGTAGTCATGAGGTGGGACAAAACTATGGTCAACCAATAAGATTACAAGTATAATCACTCAGGTAAAATTGATTAAATTGATATCAAATATCAATTTACAAGTCAAATGGTAAGTGGGCATAAAACAGAACAGGGACTCTTTCTGTAAGGGGTTGGGATAGTGGCTCTTCCTGTCTTCCTCAAGGTGATAGACACCTATTTAGAATATCAATCCCCAATGTTTATCCTTAGGAAGTATGTGGGTGCATTCATTTCATCTTTGTCTTAAGATCTGGCCCTCAAAGGAGGTGCCTCTTGCCCCTACAGTTGCAAGGTATCTCATCCTCTGCACTGGCTCTTTGAAGGCCTAATCCTAACTGCCTATAATATTTCTATCTAACTGATCTGTCTATAACACTAGCACATAGGAGGCTGAGGCAGGAGGATCAGGAGTCAGAGGCCAGCCTTGGTACTTAGCAAGTTCATAGTCCAGGCTACATAGTGAGATGCTGTCGGAATCCCTGGTATGTCGTGCTGGCCCCATTCCCGAGGCATGCTAAGCCAGCGATTGAGACTGGGTGTGGTGGTGCACACCTGTAATCCCAATGCTTGGGAGACTGAAGACAGGAGAATCTCTACAAGTCTGATTTGTGTAGTGAGACCCTGTAGACCCTGTACTAAATACATTAAAAACAAGCAAAATCAGGTAGATGGAAATAATATTGGGCAATTTATTTATCTGGCTATGCGATCAAAACCACAATTCGTATGTATATAAACAAGCGATAATTGGATCACCATGGGATTTGAGTCTCTAATTATACATATATGGACCCCAGAGTTGAACTTCCCTGGGCCTGTGGGACTCCTGGGAGGGGCTTCGTAATCCTTTCTGAGGAAGCTGTGATACTGAAAACTCAGGAAGCTTAGATCCTTTCTGCTTTTGGTTTTTCTCTTCTAGCCCAGCTGCTGTTCTCAGATCCAGCTTGTAACCAGTTAGCCCCCTTCTCTATTATTAGCAAAACCATATGATGATTCCTTTTCAATTTGCAGAGAATTACAAGACCAACAGCAATACCTATAGCCTCTTGCATTTAACTTATGCATGAGATTTAGAAAGCACTTTGTGTGTCAGGTACTATAAAAACACCTTCTTAGATGGGGATGGATAACCTGATTGCCTCATCCTATTGGTGAGGGAGGGATCTCCTAGCTAATGTGTGTGCAATTGCTAAATGCATGATATCTGACTGTGGACAGGTGGGGCTGACAGCAACTGGGTAGTACACACAGTCCAGAGGGGAGAACATGGCATGGCACACAGGGCCAGCATACAGGTGTTACATTCCAGTATAGACTGAACAAACAGGCTTGGGTGTGCTTTGATCCCAGTTCCGGCTGCTTATTGCCTTATAGAAAGGCTATTTCAAAATACAAAAGGGTTGGAGATTGGAGCTCAGCATGAAGGCCCTGGGTTAAATTCCTAGTACCAGAAAA
>NW_004524597.1:1407431-1412458 GCF_000260255.1 Octodon degus
AAAAAAAAAAAAGAAAAAGAGCTAAACCAATAGGGTGTGGTGTCTGTGATAAGAAGAGGTCGAGATGACCTTGATTCTGTAAGAAGATGTGATTGGCTTGTTTGAATATAGTAATTTCCTGGTGTAGGTGGGGAATGAGACTGTCACCAGGTTTTGGGTCAGCCTGGGCTGGATTGCTGGTCTGTGCTGTGTGATAGTTGGGGCTCTTGGATCATTTTGGAGATTTCCACAGAGTGAATCTCTGAAGGTAGTAGTTTTAGCAAACTATTTTTCACAGAGGATGTATACTTTTAGGTAAGGCTTTTTTCCCCCCTCCCAATACTGAGGATTAAGTGCTCTAAACTGAACCATATCCCCAGCCTACCTACATTAAGTTTTAGTTTAATCTAATTGATTTTCTATTTTGGGACAGAGTATCACTACATTGTTAAATTGCCCAGCCTAGGCTTGAACCTTAGGTTGTCCTGTATCAGCCTCCAAGAATGCTGGGATTATAAGTGCGCACAACCAAGGCCCTCAAGGCTGATTTTCCTTGGAGAGGATGGTGCACCTGGGAGATTCAATCAGACAGAGCTGGAGTGGCAACTGACTGGGGGACTAGGGTGGGTTTGCTTTCCTAGAAATTAGGAAGAGAGTGGGGTCTGTGCTATCTAGGCTTCTCCCACTCAGTGGTGAGCCTCCACTCTCGGGCCAAGAGGATGTCTTCTACTTAGTACGTAACATGGTTTTAATCAGAAACAGCATGGCGGCCAAAGTCCCTGGAGGAGCGAGGGTTGGAACCTCAATGCAGATGGATGGAAATGAGGCCTCGCAGGGGAAGCAGGGGCAGCGCAGGTTACCATAGACTTTAGACTTATCTAGCTGAGACTAGGTGGATGAGCTAACTTGAAAGTGGCTCCCTGAATCCTTTTCAGGAACCTTGGAAGCCACAAGCTCAGGGAACTCAGACCACTGTCTGCTGTAGTTTTCTCCTAGCGCCCAGCAGCCATTCTGGCTCCAGCTCCTTCTAGCTCACTGCCTAGTCTGGCAAAATCCATCAGATTGAAGGCTGAGGGGGGTGCAGCAGATCTAGACAGTAAGTGAGCTAGCAGTGGGGCATCTTTCCCGCTGGAGGAGATCGCATTTGGTGAAGGTGGGGCACTCACAGTTAAGCCTTGGGGCTGTCAGAAGCTTAAGCCATCGTGTCAAGGCAGCAGCACAACTTTCAGTCCTTTTAGTACAAAGGAGACAGGACAGCAGTTAGACATTTATTTTGGCTGGGCATAGAGGTGCACCCAGTAATCCTAGTGACTGAAAATGCAGAAGGCGGAGGATTGCAAGTTTAAGGCCAGCCTGGTAAATTAGCAATACCCCATCTTAAAATATAATAAAGCCAGTGAGGATGTAGCTTAGTGGTAGAGTGCTTCCTAGCATGTGTGAGGCCCAGGATTCAATCCTCAGTATGGTAGGTGGACAAAAAGGGGTGGTGGGCTGGGGAGATAGCTTAGTAGAATAAGCTCCTGCCTGGCAAGCACAGGGTCCTGAGTTCAATCCCCAGTACCAAAAAAAAAAAAAAAAAAAAAAAAAGGATGCTGTGCTCATTTTAGAGATGAGTGAATTTAAAGAGAACAAGCTATGTGGCCACAGTTTGCCAAGGACAGAATATGGTCTTTTATCCAAGTCCTTTTATGATTAAAAAAAATCTCTGAGGTAGAGAGAATGGAGTGACCAGCCCCTTCCCTGCCATCACACACCTGTGTGCTCCCATATGGCAAATGTCAGCCACATGTGGCTGTTTAAATGAAAACTAATGAAAAATCAGTTCCTTGGTCATATTGGCCACATTTCAAGGGTGCAGCAGCCCACACAGACTGTATTACTCAGCTTAGATACAGATTTCCACAGCTACACAGCAATAGGTTCCAGCCTGAGTACAAGCTGTTAAATTATCAGGGCCCTGATTCAACATGGCTGGATCCCAAAAGAGTAGCTTATCTTCCCAGGGACCACTTCCTCCTCCTTCCCCACTCCAGCCCTGGATACAGCTTCGTTTGACCTTTCCTGTGCGCACAACGGAGCCTCCAATCAGCTCCTTACACATCACTAAACCTGCCCCTCAAGCTCCGCCCCCAGCCAAAATCCATAAAGTCTCAGCTTCCCACTCTCAGGTCAGAGGGTCCTTCTACCTCCCTGCCCTTGATCCTCTCAACATCCTACTCAGTGGCAATCGAGGCCTTTTCCTTCTGCTTCTCTGCCATGCTGCCAAAAAACCTATCACAGAGAATTCTATCACGTGGTAGTATTTTAGATTTAACAATTATTAGTATTTTGCCTGTTTTATTTACATTGATTTATTGACTGATTGAGACATGGCCTCACAATGTAGTTCAAGCCAGCCTTGAACTCACTACATAGCACACGCTGGCCTCGCACTCACCATGATCCTTCTGCCTCAGCCACCCGAGTGTTGGGACTACAGGTGAACACCACCATATCCAGACGGACATCTTTATTTTTTGCTATAGTATTTTAAGAAAAATCTTAGTCAATGTGACTCTCTCACCCTAAGATGCACATCTCTGCAGGGGCTGGAGGTGCACTCAGTGGTAAAGCACTCGCTTAGCATGTGGGTCCTGGGCTCCACTTCCAACACTATGAACAGAAACAATAAAACACATCTCTGTGAAATAGTCTTTTCTCACTTAACAAATCAGCGATTTTTTAATAGCATGCAACAGCTGACCTATACTCCATTTTTGCACTTCCATAATATCTTTTTTTTCTTTTTGTAGTACTAGAGATTGAACCCAGAGCTTCCTGCATGTTAGGTAACTGCTCTACTACTGAATTATATCTCTACTCCTCTTTATCTTTTAGTTTGAATTTTTCTTTTATTTTGTATCAGAGATCCACTCAGGACTTTGCACTTCCCAGGCAGGCACTTGTGCTGCTGAGCTATATTACAAGCCCCTGTCTTTTAGTTTGAAGACAAGTCCTTGCTAAATTGCCCAGGCTGGGCATGAACTTGAGATCCTCCTGTATCAGCCTCCTAATTAACTGGTGTGTCACTGTTACTGGAAATTTAGGGGGAAAGCCTCAGTTCTGGGGTTCCCAACACACTAGGCTTGGCCATCTGTCCTGAAATGCCAATCCAGGAGGTGATCAGTTTTTAAAAAAATGTTGAGGAGAGCATGTCTGTAATCCTAGCACTTAGGATGCTGAAGCAGGAAGATAGCAGTGGGTTTGAGCTCAGATTGATTCCCAGAGTGAGACCTTGTCTCAAAAAAGCTTTGCCCCCAAAGAGTGACCAATGGTAAAGGGCAGAAAGGAAGCTTTAATCACATGGCCATGCTGGAAAGGACAGATAAAGAATTTTAAGATCTGCTTTTGGGTGGCTGACAGAAACTTTTAGATCTTAGAGAAGAGGAACAAAGGTAAGAGCTGGGGATTTGTATAGCTGGGGTTTTGCTACCAGCAGCATAGGTGATCTTGCTGACAGTGGTCTGGTTGATCATTATGTCAGGGCAGCTTCTGGAAGGTTGAGGCGGAGGCGTCCTATGGCCTGAGGGGCGACCCAGCTCCACTGGGATGGTGGCTCTGCCGAGGGCGCAGATGTCCTCCTCAGGTGGTCTGCAGCGAGGCTCAGCTTTTCCTGGATCCAAGGGGACCGCAGCCCTCTGGGCCTGACTCCAGGGGCTCTGGACCCAGATACTGTAAAAGCCGAGCTGATAATTAGATATTCCTGCCAATCCTGAGAAGTAGTTACTGCTTCCTCCTGTGCTGGGTCTTCAGGTAGGAGGGTGGCACAGGCGGGGTAAAGTGAAGGCTGGATGACTTTCGTCACTACTCGCTTACCTCATTAGTTATTAGGCAGGTGTGCCTCATGTGCACAGCGCCGGAGTGCAGAGCCGACCAGGACCCGGCCCAGGGCTTTAAGGGAAGAAAGGACACAGAGGCAACATGAAGGTGGAGATGCCGGCTTCCTCCCACTTGCAGCTACCCTTGGGCATCTGTGGGCCTGGCCTCTCAGTCCCTTTATACCCCCATGTCTGGCCTTAATGGCATTTTATAAAAGGCCTTTGAATCTAAACAAGAGCCATACTCTGTATTTGGTTTTTATGCTTTGTAAATTTTTATACATCCAGAACAGGAACCCTACTTTTATCCTTCGCCTACTTCTGATGCCTGTAATGTGTGGAAGAGAACATTCCCCAAGAGAACATTCCACAAGGGTTTTACATGGAAAGGTCTGTTTTCTTCTGTCTCACACACCCTCCATGAAATCTTAAAGCTGTAGTGGTCAGCTTCACTGTCAGTTGGTTTTGATATAGGAGGAAAAAACTCCCAACCTGCAAGATAGCTGGGACGAGTTCTTGTTCTCTAAAGAATGAATTTTAGGAACAACAGAGATCAAGAGCATATCTTAGTTACTCTTCTCTCATTGCTGGGACAAATACCAGACACTCAAAATGAGGGAAGGAAAGGTTTATTTAGCTCACAGTTACTGGGTTTCAAGACACTGGAGGAGACGCTGGGGCGCTGCTGTATCCAGAATGACCCTCTACACATCTCTGAGAAAGCACAGGCTAGCCAGTTTAACTGTTCCTGCCTCTCTGGTCCCACCCCTCAGGCCCCACCCTGGTCCTCTGGCCCCGCCCTTCAAGCCACTTGTTGCTCCTCCTGCTGTGTCTGCCCCATAACTTACATGAAGCTTTGGGGGAACAAGTAGACACAAGCCATAACAAAGCAGAATACGTTTACTGGGGAAAAGATGGCTGATGAACTTGGATATTCTCATCAGAGAAGGAGCTTGGGACCTCACTGTCACCAAGAATGGCTACGGTTCACTTTGGGGGAGCTCTGGTCTTCACTTTGAGCATAGCTTCCTGGCTCTGGAGGGGAAAATCATGCACAGCTCAGCCTCCTGGAGAAGTTTGTCACATTCACTCTCCTGATGGGAACTCAGGGCCTGGGAAGATAGCTCAGTAGAATAAATGCTTGCCCGGCAAGTGCAGGGTCCTGAGTTCAATCCCTGGTACTGCAAAAAA
>NW_004524597.1:1412558-1416561 GCF_000260255.1 Octodon degus
AAAAAAGATGGGAACTCAGCTTTCCTCATTGCTGGGGGAGCTCAGGACCTCACTGTTTCAGAGGATGGCTGTAGTTCTTTTGGGGTAGCTCTGGTGCTTACCTTGAGCATTGCTTCCTGTCTCCAGTTCCTCAGCTGCTAGCACAGATCCTTCATCCATCTGGCACAGACTTTCTAGCTTTCACCACTGACCTCTGCACCTTTCCAGTGCAGATCAGTGAAGTGGGCCTGCATGAGACATTGTCATGGGCTCTATGTCTCCAGTTGCACTCATGGGAGGCATTGTTATGAACTCTAGGTCTTCAGCTGGACTCATTCAGGGTGTTAGCATCAAGGCCCTCAGCTAGAGTCTTTGGTCTTCAGTGTATGGACAGATTTCCTGCACTCTTTGTATGTGGTTCTTTGGGTGACTATTATAACATAATCTTATAAAATATGTTCTGTATTGTATTGTTCCTCTTGCAAAACCCCAAACTATGACTGGTAGTTTTTTTAGAAGCACAGTAAAGAGATAGGAAAGACAAAAGAAGCCTTTATTAACTCCAAAGACATGGAGAAGATCAAGGGCAGATGGGAAAGTTCTCTGCTCTGACACAAAGAAAGCTGAGACTCTTATGGACTTTTGCTGGGGGTGGGGCTTGAGGGGCAGGTTCAGTTGCATGCAAGGAACTGACTGGGGTCTCTCCAGTGTATGTGAAAGGTGAGAGGAAGTTGTACCCAGGGCTGGAATGGGGAAGGAGGAAGTGGTCATTGGGAAGATAAGCTGTTGTTTTAAGGGCTTCAGCCATGTTAGATGGCCATCATAATAATTTAGCAATTTATAATAGGGCCAGAACTTATCAATGACAGGGTCCAAAGTGAGAAACATGGGAATTCTTAAGGTGCACATGCAGTGGGACAAAACCATGGTCAACCAATAAGATTGTGAGTATAATTGCTCAGGTAAAATTAATTAAGTTGGGATCAAATGGGGAATTGAGTCATGTAACAAGCAGGCATGAATATAGAACAGGGCTCTTCTTGTAGAGGATTGAGTTAGTGACTCTTTCTGGCTTTTTCAAGGTGATTGATACCTATTTAGAACATCAATTCCTGATGGCTATCCCTAGGGAGGTATGTGGGTGTGTTTGTTTAATCTTTTGAGGTCTGGCCCACAGCAGAAATGCTTGTCTCTCCCACAGTTGCCAGGTATCTTGTCTTCCATATTGGATCCTTTGAGGGCCTGTCCCTGACTCACTGCCTATAATATTTCTGTCTAATTCATCTGCCTACAACAGTTTCAGTTGTTTCATGGAAGTGACAGGCTGGCCAGCATGAGGAGGTGGTGCTCACATTTATTGCAAGGTCTGGTGCAGTAGGATGGGGTCAAGAGGAAGGACGCCATTGTCAACATGGGGCCAGCTGCACAGGCTGTTGGGCCTGGTGGGCTGACATCCAAAATGCAGTCTTCAAGTAAGCATTCAGAAAACAGCCACCTAAGCTACCTGTGGTGGTACACACCTGTAATCACAGCATTCTGGGAAGTTGAGGCATGAGAATCAAAAACTTGGGCCTAGTCTGGGCAATTTCATCATTTAGTGAGGCCTTATCTCAAAAAAAAGGTGGAAAAGTAGGTTAAATTCTCACTATCTGAGGGTGTGGGGAAGCCCATGTTTCTCTCAGTGTGTAACATATTGATTGCTGTTTTGCCTCCTCTTGCCCCCCAAATGATTCTTTTTGTTTTTTACTTATGTATTTTTATTTTTTTGTAGTCCTGGGGCTCAAACCTAGTGGTGCTCCACTCTTTTTTTTTTTTTGGTGGTGCCAGGAATTGAACTCAGGACCTTGTGCTTGTCAGGCAAGCACTTATTCCACTGAGTTATCATGCTGGCCCCGTCCACTCTTGAGCTACATCACCAGTTCATGTGTTTTTTGGAGACAGCCTTGCAAAGTCCTTACAGTGCACAGGTTGGGCTGAGTTTGTGATCATCTGGCCTTACTGTGATTACAGGCAGGCACCGTTGTGCCTGGCTTGTCTCCTAAGTTTGATGAAATGCAGGACGTTTTCTCCTGGCTTGCAGTTATGTCTCTACTGCCTTAAGCAATGCTTGGGCTACAGAGAGCACTGAGTGACTGTTGGAGCAGTGAAGAAATGGAGCAAATGAATAGCCCTGCTTGGCTCAGTTGCTGCTTTACATGGGTGCGGGGAACACCACCTACTTGCAGTGTGTTTGAAGGATGCAGTTATCCAAGTGTGTTAATTCTTCTACCTTTGGAAAATGAAGTCTTCACAGTTAGTGAATTTTATGTATTCTAGATTTTTCTAAGATTTCTAGATACAAATGTCCTGCATCATTTTTCCTGTGGTTACAAAAGTGACGATCACTTTTTTTGTTCAGATAATATGATCACCTCACTGGGCCTTCAGGAGCTCATCTGTAAAGTGGAATAATAATGTCAACTTTACAGGGCTGTTGGGCTATTTACCAAGATGTACACACAACATTAGGTGTCCAGCACATACTGGACATGCAATTAATATTTATTACATAAATATGGCTGAATAAGCGAGCATATAAAGAAAGGAAAAATGACTGAATGAAACCTGGGTTTGGTCCTGGGTTGAGGCCTTGGTTCTGGATAGTCATCACCGTGACTGGACTTAGGACTCCTTGGCTCCCCATAACTATACATATTCCTTAGTGTCTTTATTTTTGCCGTGGCTTGCACTGAAAGTGGTAGATTGGAATTAACTTGATGGGATTCCAATAACTTATCAATGGGATTACAAATATAAACATTCTGGACCAATATGAGGAACAAAAACAGCTCCCTACAGGGATCCCAGGATACTTGCTTCCATGGAAGAGGGGATCCATGCTTCCTGATTGTGAGTTTTCTCCTGTTCTTATGTTATGAAAAACAGGATGCCACAGTTCTTCAGAGGACACAGGAACCCAGCGTGCAATGAAAGAAGCAGAGAAGACCAGATCCTTTATTCGGCCAGCCAGGCTGAGAGAAGTTTGTGCTTCAAAGACCTGAGCCCTGGAGACAGAGTTGAAGAGGTTTCTTAAATAGTGTTTGTGGTAGGAACTGGTGAACTAAACAGTTTTTTTTTTTTTCTTTTTAAGCCCTAGGGGGAAATGGTTATTATTATTATCATTATTATTATTTTAAAAGTTTTCAAGGGTCAAAGAGGGAGTCTAAAAACTCACTTTCAACAGACTTTTGAGTCTATATAGTATATGTGTTTGATTGCTGCTTTATGTTTATTTAAATGATTCTGATACTTATGCTATATTAAACAGCAAACCTCAGTCTTGAGACATAGGAAGGAAGTGTAATAAAGATTTCATGGCTATTGTAACATAATTATTTCTGTATTTCTTTTTTTAGTGCACATACTTTCTTTTTTTTTTTTTTTTTTAAATGTATTTAGTACAGGATCTACAGGGTCTCACTACATAGATCGGACTCCTGATCCTCCTGTCTTTAGCCTCCCAAGTGATGGGATTACAGGTGTGTACCACCATACCCAGTCTCAATCGATGGCTCAGCGCATCCTGGGGGTAGAGTTGGCACACTGGGGATCAAACTCCAGTCGTTGTGCTTTGTCTAATCAGGCACTTTAGTCCACTGAGCTATCTGGCCAGCCCCTTTCTTTTATTTTTTAATAACAAGAGTAAAATTTATTAAAAGTGAAAGAACACTCCTTAGTATGGGAGTGGGCCAGTTATGCCCTGATGGGGGCAAGTACAGGGTCTCTGAATGTCCTGGGATTATGGGTGGAGCCACAGTTGGAAATTGATGGGAGTCATGGCCTAAGTAGATACTTGACTCAGCCCACCCATTGGGAGGAAGAGTTTTTCACTACAAGAGTTTTGGAGAAAGTATCATGGTGCCCAAAGTCAATGGTGGTGGTGGGGTGTCAAGACCAAAATATAAAGGAAGTTGGATGTACTTTGGGTTTTGTTCATACCTACAGGTTTTTGGGAGTTGGTGGAGGGAACCAGGATGACTTTTTT
>NW_004524597.1:1425331-1438269 GCF_000260255.1 Octodon degus
CACTATTAGTACAAATCTTTCATCTCATTGAATTAAGTGAAAGTAGCTGTGTATCTATTCTAACTATTTTGTATATACAAATACAAAATGGTCTTTTCTTTGTATCCCCTTTTTTGTTTAGTCCTGTCAGAGGTGGGTATTCTATTGGCATTTAAATACTATAGGTGCTTGAATTCAGCAAAACAATCCAACACTGTCCAGCAGTCCACAATAGTAATGGGTTATCCGCAGAAGTTATTGACTTGAGCCTTTTACAGCTCATTGTATTAATATGTCTTTACTTTATATATACCTTGTTTTTATACTTTTCTGCTGGATGGTTAAAACCAAGATAAAGTAAGACCTATATAACAAGAAATGTAACTTTTGTATCTGATAAGGTTAGTCAAGTACCCTCAGGATTTGTCTTGTAACCCTGTACCACACTTTGTAGATCCTTTGTCAGTGTCAAAGGATGAGTCACGGTCATTGCTTAAACAGACAGTTTAAAAGTGACAGGTGTACAACCTTGAAGATCTGGCCAGCCTCAGCTGGTGCTGGGGAGTCAGGCAACAAGGGGCTGTGAAGCAGCTCTCAGGGAAGAGAGGTGGAAGGGAGCAGCAAGATATGTATGGAGGGCCAGGGAGATAGCTCGGTGGCCTAAGCAACTGCCTGGCAATGGTGAGGTCCCAGGTTTGGCCCTCGGTACCAGTACATACCACAAACAAAACAAAACAAACAACAAACAAAAAAGATATGTATGGGGAGGAAGATAACTGTGGCATTAGGGTGGCTGGGGTGGAAAGGAAGGAGGAGGAGGTGCCCTAGGATCTAGAAGCTACTGTAATAAGGTAAGAGCTTTATCTCATGTCAGGCGTGAAGGACCACCTGGGCAACTCTCCTTGAAGGAGGAGCAGTTGTCTCTGTTTTGGCTGAGCCCAGTCCTATTTCCATGTATTGATGTGTACAGAGCTGGCTAGAATTTTTCCTTATCCCTTCAGTTGACTTTAAGCAATGCAAACCAATCCAGCTGAAGTGCTGATGTGTGGTTATGACTTCCCAGGACAAAGAAGATTACACATCAGAGCTGAAAACCGACCTCAAAACATTAGATACTCTCTCAATTGTGTCATGCAGATTGCTCCTTCTGTATATCCTCTTTGAACACTGCAGAGGTGATTTCAGGCCCCCTGCCTAGCCCAGCTCACAGCACTCACCTACTTCCCACCAGTCTCACAGTCATTCATTCTCAAGGCATTCCTTTCTTCCTGAATTAATAATGGCAGTGGGTCAAGGCCTTTGTTCTGGAGAGCCATCATCCTGGCTGGACCTAGGACCCCACAACTACAAATATGCCTTAGTATCTTTGTTCTCAGCATGGGTTGGAGTGGACATGGTAGATTGGAAGTAATTCACTAGAATTCCAATAACTTTTTCATGGGATGACAAATATAAATTTCCAGGTTGAGATGAGGACTGGGAAGGGCTCTCTGTAGTACAGCTCACAGGTGAGCCCTTTAAGGAGGGGGTCCCAGGGGGGTTTGTTTTTCTGTCTCACAGTGAAAAGCATGCAGGTAGGCTAGTCCTATTTGGCTGACTAGCTAAAACTCATCAAACTGTGACTGAAAGACACATTGTTTATGTATACAGTATTCATACACCTAGATACCTATCTCCTTAATGAAACCCCAAGAAAATACTGAAAAACTCAGTTATCTAAGGTTCCTTCCTATTGTGTGACTGCTCTGTTTAAAGCCTGCCAGGGAGGTCTTGTCACAGTGGGAATAAAGCTGAAGTGCTTGCTCTGTGAGTATGGCTGTGGGGTTCCATGTGATCTGCCTGGTCTCCACTGTCATCTCATCCCCACCCTGCATCTTAGAGAAATGTGGTCCAAGGACCAGTGGACAGCATCTGCCATCCATCCTCCCGAAGCCAGGGGAGCCACGGAGAGAGGACAAAGAAAGAAATATAAAGATTAGATAAGATGTGGCAGACGTATTTCTTGGTCCTTGGGATGGCACGTGTACAGAGCTGCCGGGGACACCTTCTCTGTCTCACAGGGCTCCCTCCCTTGGTCTTATGTGCTGAAGTCAACATCTTACCATTCTTTTGTTTTTAGTTCTGGGGTGAACCCAGGGTCTCATGCATTCTAGGCAAGTACTTTATCACTGAGCTGTATCCTCTGCCTTTAATTTTTAAGTTAAAATACTTTAATAGTAGGGATTGACCCCAGGACATTCACAGTAAGCTATATCTCCAGCCCTTTAAAACAACACAACTGGGGCCTTGTGGGTTACCTCAGTTGTTTAAGCGCCTTCTGGGGCCACCTAGTCAGGTGCAGAGGGCCACGGATCAATCCCCAGCTCCCCATGCCTTACCAGCCTTGCCCTTAAGGCAGCTTGAGCAAGCCCTGCCCCTTCCCCCACAAATCCTTGTAAAACAACACAACTTTTTTCCCCTTGTCTTTATGAAATAAAGACAACTGTGTGGCTAAGTTGTTTGGGTTGGCCTTGAACTTTGGATGTTTCTGCCTCACCCTCATGACTGTCTAGGATTAAGGCACTGACATCCATATCCATCTGAAATTCTTAATCAGTTTTGAGGAAAAGAACGTTCAGCAGTCTGCATTGCTGTTGCTGGGACACATGATCTGACACCTGGAACTCAAAGGAGGAAGAGATTGATTTGGCTCATGTTTTAAGTGGATTTGGTCCATGCTTGGCTGGCTCCAAGGCAGGATGTTCATGGAAGAAGGGCATGAGGGACAAAGCTGCTTAGTTCATGGGGGCTGGGAAGCAGAGTGGGGGACAGTGCCAGGGACCATCATAGACTGCAAGGCCGCTCTTCTGTGACTCACCCAGACCCAGCCCGCAGTGTGCCTCACAGATCCACTGGGTGGTTTCCAAGCTTTTCAAGTTGATGTGAGTCCTTTCAACTGTCACAAGGCTGCTTTTTTTCACTGCATTGGGCCTGGCACATTGCTTAGCCAATTCTGCGCTTATTCCTGGTTCCAAATGCCTTTAACTGAGTGCATTTGACCTGTAGGAGTTGGTTATGATAAACTGACTTGAAATGATTAGGTTTGTGGAAAATGCCAGGGCCAAACCTGTGGTTACTGGAGGATAAAACAGAAATATCTTAGCACTGACATAGTCCTGTGTGCATCCCTAGAAGGTCACATCTGTAAATCTGAACAAGGGCGGGTGCAGAAGAAGGACTTTGGGAGATGCACTGGTAATCTCTGACTTTTCTGGGTCTCCCCTGGGCCTCATGGTCACCTGTACCTGTTGAAATGTTGTTAGCAGAGACTGATTTAGGGTTGAATCCTTGTTATGGGCTGAATGTGTTGAGACCGTAACCCCCCAGGGTGATTATATTTGTTGTAAGGGATGAAGGTTAAATGAAGTCATAGGGTAGCACTGTGCACCAATAGTGTTAATGTCCTTCTGAGAGGGGAGCGTCTGTCCTCTGCACTCTGAGGAGGAGGTCAGGCATACACAGAGAAGACAGCAGCAGCCCACAGAGCAAGGGAGGAAGCCTCAGAATGAAGCCTATGTGGTAGTGCCTTGACTTGGGACTTCCTGCCTCCCACACAGTAAGAAATCAATTCCCGTTTTTAAGCTGCCCACGCGTGCTATTAGGGTATGGTCAGATAAAGCCCTGTTCTTGTTAGAGCAGCTTTTGTATCTTGCCGCACCGCCCCTCCCTTTCTCTACCAGCCACCCCACGCTCCTGTTGTCTCGCTCCCAGGACCCTGCAGCACTCCTTTCTCTTTCTCGTGGAGATCTCACTGGCCCTGCATACCATAGTACTGCATCCTCCTTCTGGTGGCTGTCAGCAGCCTTTGACATTCTTGACTTGTAGAGATTATTCCACTCTGTGCTCATCTTCACACTACCTATTCCCCACGGACCTATGTCCAAATGTTTGCTTCCTCCTCCTCCTCCTCCTCCTCCTCCTCGTGCTTCTGCTTCTGCTTCTCACCCCCCCTTTAATATATTTGGTTGTTGCAGGGTCTCACTATGCAGCTCAGGCTTGTGGTGATCCTCCTGCTTTCAGCCTCCCCATTGTTGAGATTAGAGGCATATGCCATTATGCTCCAGACTCCGGCAGGCTCAGCCCACACTGGGGGTGGGGCTGGCGTGACATGTGGTGCCCAGAATTGAACTGTGGCCCCTGTGCTTGCCTAAGCTTGCCTAAGCAGGTGCTTTAGTCTGCTGAGCTGTCTCACGGGCCCCTCTTCTTCCTCCTCTTCCCCATCCCTCACTTGGCCCTCCCCCTGCACCACTGCCACTTCCTCCACACCTCTCCTGTCAAAGTGTTTGCCTTGAGCTCTGTTCCCAGCCCATGCCTACACTTTTATTTTGACACAGGGTCTACCTAAGTTGTTCAGTCACCCAAGCTGGGCTCCAACTTGCAATCTTCCTACCTCAGCCTCCCAGAGTGCTGGATTAAGATGTGCACCATGCATGACTCAAACTTCTCCCTTCTTATGAGAAATCCTCTAGTCCTTGGATTTAGGCATCTTTCAGTGTGGTATGAATCACTTTAATGAGATTATATCTACAAAGACATTATTTTCAAATAAGGGTATAGGCACAGGGGGACATAATTCTACCCATTTCAGATATTAGTTAATGTTTTTCTCCATTCTACCCCCAGGGACAGTGATTAAGATGCAAAACCATTGTTCAAAAACAGTTCATTGGATTAACAGATGAATTTTAAACTGTGATTCAAATATTCAGATGAAGCTTCAAGTGTTGGCACATCTCCAACCTCATTCTCACCTCCACAGTTCAGGATGAGCACCCCAGAAAACAGCAGTGGCCTCATAAAAGTCTTGGCAGAAATGGTCCACCTAGGGTGTCTTGAAAATTTTCAGCTGGAACAAGAAATAGCTTGTAGCAACTAATGCATTATGATTAGTCTTTCACGAGCAAGCTTTAGTTGGAGAGATTTTGCTTGAATATGGAAAAATGTGCTGGTATTCAAGAGGATAAAACCTGTAGAGAGGTTTCATGTCTCCACTTGATCTATATTAACATGGAAAAATATTTTTTAAAAATGTTTACGTGTTGCGTTATGATCGGTTGGATGGCTGCTAGAACTGCGCTACTCGTACAAGTATTGGCCTGAGCTGAGCCTCACCCACATGTAAGTGTGACTGTGTGTCCTTCATCCTCCCCTGAAAGTCTCAGCATTAAGCCCCAGGGCCGTCCCTCTGCTGATCCACCAGTCTTATCAACAAGCTTGACATAGCTCAGAATGGAGAAAATAGCTACTTAATTGGTCACAGAGCTGGGCTAGCAGTACTGAAGTGTAATAGCATTTACAGTATCTCTAGCAGTGGTGAAGACATGGGACTAAAACAACTTCTTTTTTTAAGATATGTTCATTAATTCTTTCTTTTTCTTTTGGCAGAATGGGGGATTGAACTCAGGCCCTTGTACTTGCCAGGGAAGCGCTTATTCCACTGAACCATCTCTCCTGCCCCTACCTTCAGATATCTAAGGCAGTGGGACCTGGATATTTTGGAAATAGTCACATGGCTTGGAATTATTCCTGTGTCCTTCGCTAATGTATGACTTTGGGCAAAACATTAAACCACTCTAAAACTCAGTCTCTTCCTCTGTGAAATGGGGAGTGGTATTTGTTTTTCAAGTTAAGTTAGAGTTTCCCTGAGCTATGATAGGTGAAGTTCCTATCCAGTACTAGCACAGGGATCAAGTAATGTCCTACAATGTCACCATGTATGAGTCAAAGGTTTATTTTCATGGACATTGTTCAGACTTGATTCATTACAATTATTCAAATTGGGTCTGCATTCTGGAAGTTTCCGGTTTGTTCTAATTTAAATCTTTTTTGGGGTGGGTGGGGTGCATCGAGCAAGCAAGAAAGCAACAGGGCATGGACTTGGAATAATCATTTGCTAGATGAAGCTTGCCCTTTCCTTTCCTGTCACACAGGGCCCCTCGGTGGGAGTTAAGCATACCACAGAGTTCAATGTGTCCAGGCAGAGGAAGCTGCTTTCTCTGTATACTTTCCATCCTACTAGTAGATAGCTAAGTCCATTTTTTTTTTTTTTTTAAATCCAGGGTCTTGCTATGTAGTTCAGACTCATAGTAGTCCTCCTGTTTCAGCCTCCCCAGTGCTGGGATTACAGGCATGTGCCACCATGCCTGATTTTAGGGCCAGCAGCACAGCATGCCCAGGGTTCTAGGATCAAACACAGGACCTTATGCTTGCCAAGCAGGTGCTTAGACCACAGAGCTATCTCCTGAGCCCACTAAATCCAGTATTAACAGCACATGCGGATAACTGGAGTGTGTATTACATTTTACCTTAATAGAATTAGCATTGGTGATTGCAGATGACTGGTGCTGAGGAGGATAAGAGCATGGTCTGAATGATCACTCCCTTCCACCTGTGTTTGAGCCTGACGCTCTAATGTGCTGTTCTGTAATACGGATGAAGACTGGGGTACAGCTCAGTGGTAGAGCACTTGCCCACCATGTTCCAGGCCCTAGGTTTGAGTCTCAGCACACCATATCTGTCTGACACCCAAAATTTAAAGGAGGAGAGACTTATTTTGGTCCACAGTGTTTACAGTTTTCAGCCATGGTGGGCCAGCTCCCAGGCAGGAAGGGCTTGGAGGGAGGTTCTGCAGAGGAGAGCTGCTCAGGTCATGGCTGCCAGGAAGCAGAGTGTGAGTGGAAGAGCCTGAGAGGGAGCTGTACCTTTCTGGGTCATGGCCCTGGTCCCTCCCTCTTCTGACTAGATCCCACCTCCTAAAAACAAGTCAGCTATACTGCCCATCAATCACCTGCTAAAAGCCCCACCTTTGAGCATGTGATGCTTTTTGGGGGGGCTATCTAGATACAAAATAAACCATAGTGACAAGCTCCACTTCTGAATTAGATGAATCAATTGGAAGGCTGTGAAGTACCTTCATGGGTATCTGGCAGAGAATGGCTCCCTGCACGTGTGAAGTCTCCTTTCATTTCAACTCAGTGTCACCCATTTCTGCTGTAGCACACTGAGCCTCTGGCATATGCTTTTCCACAGCTATTTATTTTACTAACTATTCAGCCAGATGGAAATTTAGATGCAAATGAGAAGGATATCAGTCTATACACTTACTTGAAAAAATCAGAACTTGAGCCAGGAGCGGTGCCTTCTGCCTGTGATCTCAGCACTCTAGGAGGCTGAGGCAGGAGGACTGCCTGTTTGAGTCCCAGCCTGGACAATGATGACTTCGTGAGTCTTCCTCTTGAAGTAAAGGAGGGCTGGGAATGTAGCTTAGTGTGAAGGCCTGGATTCAATGCATAATCCCCACTACTGAAGAAGAAAAACCTGGAACATGGCTTACAAGACTTGCGTCATAAAACCATTGAACAGAACTGCCCACTTCTGCGATTGCCCACAGCATCATGATTAGAGAGAAATCCAGCCTTCGGGGCTGAATGGGCTTTGCAGGGACAGACCTAGTGGTGTGAGGGGGAGACCAATGCCACCTCATGCACACACCAGGGCAGGCACCAGATTGTCACATTTCTATCTGACAAAATAATCCTTTGGCCAGTGGTCCTGAAGAATGCATTTTTTTTTTTTTTTTTTAATCTCCTGTGGCTCATTTTGGAGCTAAAAATAAGACATTCTCAATTAAATTTATTTACTTATTTATTTGGTACTGGGAATTGAACTCACAACTTTGTGGTTGCCAGGCAGGCCCTGCGTTGCTGAGCTATATCTCTGCCTCATTCAGTTTTAACCAAAGGTGAGTCCTTGGGAAGCACAGAGGCCAGCACTGTGTCGGTGTCCACCCTCATGTTTTTAGTTCATCACCTTCATTTCCCCACCCTAGATGCACTACTCCTGCAGCAGTCCACAGTGTCTGGGATAAACACTGCCAAAGCAGCTCCTTCAATGAATGAGTTAATTCATGTAGATGTTCATTTATTGACTCAGTCGTCACACTTGTTCTTGAGTGTCCCCTTGGCTCAGCACTATGCGTGCATCGGGAACACTGGAGTGGACTGGATGTGGTCCCAGATTCTTCAGTTTGTTTATTTATTTTTTTGTGGCCAGCTCAGCCCACGGGGGGGGGGGGCAGGGCTGGTGCTGCATGTGATGCCCGTGTGCTTGCCTAAGCTTTCCTAAGCAGGCACTTTAGACCACTGAGCTATCTCACCGGCCCAGATGCCTCAGTTTAAAATTTGGTGCCTAGGACTTCTCAGGGTTTTTGGTGGTGGGAAGTGCATAGCTCTCAAAAAGGAAAGGAGGCAGCTTGCATCTTAGGGCCTGACAACCTTTAAAAGAGAAATACCAGACTGGGCATGGTGGTATCCACCTGTAGTCCCAGCTTCTTGGGAGGATGAGGCAGGATGGTCACAAGTTCAATGTCAACCTGGGCAACTTAAGGATAGTCTGTATCTCTGAAAGTGAAAAGTAAAGGAGGGTTAGAAGCATAGTTTCTTGGGTTCACTCTTTAGTCCGTCAAGAGGGTAAGAGGTGGGGCTGGGGTGGGGAGGAGAAAGGGAGAGACACCCTACTTTGGGACCTTCTTGGATTGGGGGTGTGGTCATGCTTGGACTGGGAATACAGCTTCTATGTTGTGGATACCATAAGCTTCCGCAAGTCTTGGGGATATTTTCTGATGGTGAGAAAATGCCAGCAGTGCCCAGGCAGGCCACATCTTAGAAAGTAGGCAGGCCCCCCACGCCCCTTGGTGCATCCGGCTATGACCTTCTTTGGCAGCATTTGCAGCGTGCACCGTGGTGCTGTGAGCATGCTGCTGACCTGAGCAACAGAAGCAATGGTAGGCGGTATTCATGGCATCCTGAACTGTCTTACTTCCTTTAAATAGAGTGCAAACCATAGCTGGTATGCACTGAGCGGTTTTTTGAGACAGGGTCTCACTATATATTTCACTCTGGTCTTGAACTCACTATGCAGCCCAGGGTGGCTTTGAACTCCTCTTGCTTCAGCCTCCCAGGAGTTGGGCTTAGAGGCCTGTGCGTTGGGTCTGGCCTTGCACTGAGGATTTACCTTATGGCTTCTCATGTAGCAGAGTATTTAACCCTTACAGTGAGCACGAGCTGAGGAACGAGAGGCAGGAAGAAGGAAAATAGTCTGTGCGCGAGGCCGGCTCGCGGAGAAGGGGCGGAGCCGCCCTTTGGACCTTAGCGGAGCCCTGTAACTCCACCCTTTGCCTCGCTGGTTCTGACTGGAGGATGACTTTGCCCCCCAGAGAACAGGCGGCAGTGTCAGGAGGCTTCTGCTCCTCGCTGCTTGAGAAGGGGTTCTGCCGGCATGTCGTGGTGGCGCCCTGAGGTGCAGCTGGACACCCTGAAATGCGCAGGATGCCCCCACGGCAAAGGATCATCAGGCCACAAAGCCAACAGCCTCTCAGGGGAGAAGGCCTGATTGAGCCAATACATTATACAGCTGTTAGTGCCTTGAGGACCTTGCAATTTATTGGGGCACACTGACAAACACACACACTAATTCTAGTACCAGCCAAGAGGACTTCTACAGACAGGGTATAAATCACCTTTATGGCCTTCATTCAGGCCTCTTTATTTCTTTATAAACTCTTTATTGTCATAGCCACATCGTCTCTAATCCCACTCCAGGGCCATCTTCTCCCGTGAGGCTGCTGAAGCAGTTTTCATCCTGACCTCTGGCGCCTCCTGGTGGCTTCCAGAGAAACTTCAGCCTCCTCGGCTCCGTAGCGTCCTTCCTGCTGTGGCCCTGCGCCACCACAGCTCCAGCCTCAAGCACTGCTCCCTGGGCACAGCCCGGCTCCTCTCCAGGGTTCCCATTTGTGCCAGCGCCTTGCCCCAGTCCAGGGCTCTCCCGCACCGTGCCCTCGGTTCCTCTCCCCGTTCTTCATGCCCTGCTCCATTCACCCTTTGAGATGACTCTCACAGTTGTCTCCTCCCAGGACTCTTCCTGATTTTCCAGGATTCCAGAATTACAGGATACTCTGTGCTTTTGGCTCTTCGGACGTAGCTCTGGGATCATGGTGGTATTAGAACTTACTGATTCCCCTCTCCCCAGGTAGTGAGAATTGAACCCAAGGCTTTTAAATTTTTTTACTTTATTTTCAGACAGTCTTGCTAAGTTGGAAAGTTGCCCAGGTGGAATTTGAACTTGTGATCTTCCTGCTTCATTTTCCCTGAGTGCTGGGATTCTAGAAGTGTGCTACTGTACTCAGCTAAACACACTGATTTTTATTTTTCTGTGTTCATCTGTCTGTCCCCTTCTCAGAGACATTCCCTGGTACTACTTTTATTTTTTGAAACAATGTTTCACTATGCGGTTTGGGCTGGCCTTGTGCTCACTTTTTGAAGCCCGCAGGCTGGTCTCAAACTTGCAGAGATCCTCCTGGCTCAACCTCCCGAGTGAGAACTGGGATCACATAGGTGTGCGCCACCACAGGGCATGTGGGACGGGGATTGAACTGTGGACCTTGTGGTTGCTAGGTAGGTGCTTATGCTTCTGAGCTATCTCTCTGGCCCCTACTTGTTATATCTGTGGAGGCTCTCTCCTTCCATTCACCTCCTTTATTTTGCAGCGCTTAGGGTGGAGCCCAGAGCCTCACAAATGCTGGTAAATGCTTTACCGTTGAGCTACATCCCCAGCCCTTCCCTGTTTCTTTGGTAATTATCAGAGAAACGGCATGCCATGGTGTGAAAGAGTGTAGGTTCAATGCCTGGGTTGGGATTCTGGTCCTCTGTTTCCTTTCTGAGTGATTTGGTTATGCTATTTGACTGCTCCAAGTCTCAGTTTCCTCATCTGTAAAATGGGGATTGTCATTTTGTCAGGAGCAAAGAGCTGTTGTGAGGATTAAGTCAGTAGGATGCACAAAGCACTTAGAAGACCCTCTGCCATATGGTGAGCCCTCTGTAACCACGACGGGTTAGCATCATTGCTTCTCTTACCAGCAGGCAAGCCCTGTGATGCTAGACGTGGTGAACGTCTCTGCTCCTGCTGTACTTCCCACCCCTAGACCTACCTTGCCCATGGTAGGAGCTCAGTCAAGGTTTGCTGGGTGGGTGGGTGGGTGGGTGGATGAGTGGATGAGCGACCCCTACACTTGCTGTGAACCCCCGTGGGCAGGGAGCTGTGTGAGATCTTTACCTGAGCATGTGGCATGAGCCTGCTCCAAAGTAGGATCTCCCAAAGTGCTTATTGCATGAATTAGTGGATCCAAACCAGCATTGGTTGGAAAAACACTGGGAGCTTGATGAGGACACAATGGCTGTGGATGGATCTGGAAAACAATGTTCACTATGCGTGCATGACATTTTGAGGCAGGTCAGAAAGAATATACACAGAAAGGAATTCTGGGCATTCTGCATGGCATGCCATGTGAAGGCCTAGCTTGGGCAAAGGCTTGTGTTCACAGAAATGTGGGGTACAGTGTACAGCAGGGAGTGGGCAGTCCAGAGGGGCTGTAGCACAGGCACGGGGCTTGGGGGCAGTGACAAGACAGCAAATGGATAGGAATCAGGCTCTCTGATTGTTTAGACCTGGCTTCCTGGTTTCCAGCCAGAGCTGAGAGGCTGGTGGTAACTTACCATGTTCTTGTTTTGCAGTATTGTACTGGGATGGTACCCAGGATCTTCACAGTGAGCTATAGCCCTAGCCCTTTCTTATTTATTATTACTATTTTTAATTTAGAGATGGGATTTGCTAGGTTGCTAAATTGCCCAGGCTGGGTCTGAACTTGAGATCCTCCTGCCCCTGACTTCCAGAGTGCTGGGGTTACAGGCATGTGCCACTACACCACTTTAAGTTAATACATCTCTTAGCCTCATTTCATTCCCTCTTGGACTTGTCCTGCAGGAGAAATCCACCTTGTGGGTGAAGTACCCAATGTGTTGAGTTGATTTCCTCATCAACACTCCCAGAGTACTTGTAGGACAACAGCGATGACCCTTTTAGAGAACGAGCTCCCAGACTGCAACCCCGAACCCATTTATTTAGTGCAAAGTGCCAGCACGCAATTAAGCCTGAATATCCATTGCTTGATTACTTGGGCGATTTGGCGTGTGGCTGACAGGAGGGGGCTCTGCGGCCCTCTGCAGCGTGCGTGCCATAGGTCCACCTTCGCTGTTGTAGGAGCTTGGCAGGTGCTGCCAACACTCTGGGGGTGTCGGGGTCTTGCCTGGCACATGTTTGGGCACAGTACAGATCTGCAGTCATAGTGCAACTATTCTGCCATGTGTAGTACTGTAGAGATGCCTGTAGGACTTGTTACTGTTGGGGACTTTGCATGCCCAGGTTTGGCAGAGCTTTGAGATGCGCCTCTGTGGGTTTCACGAGGCTCCTGGGAGGAGGGAGTTATAGTACAGTGGTGTGAGTCAGAAGTTTACTGGACTGAGGGAGCAAGGAACAAAACAGAGCCTAAGGAAACTGGCTCCTTGTACTCCTAGCAAGCTGGAGACAAGGTAGTAACAGATTCCTGGAGTCAGCAGTTAGTTCTTTGTTCCTACACCTGGGAAGTTTCCAACCAGTGATATGTAGACTAGAAGGCAGTACAGATAGCAGTTTGTTTACACCAACTTAGTTATGCACATTCCTTAGCCTGTTTGTAGCCCTCAATAAAAGTGAGAAGTTCCTGACTCAGGGTCACTTAGAGAGAGACTAATCTCAGTGAGACCCCTGTGGCCGATTTCATCCAGCCTTTCTGTTATTATTATTTTTCTTTTTCCACAGCTCTGATCATTCTACAGCAATGTAGCTCAGTGCAAAGGCTCTGGTTTCAATTTCTGATATTTAAAGAGGAAAAAATCCCAAACTATCCAGTATCTCTGATGTGCAGGTCCTATACTAAGAGCCAGGTATGAGGTGGCAGATGAAACAGATGTGGTTCCTGCCATCAGGGAATTTCTCTGGCAGTGGATGGGTCAGGATAAGATATAAGCCACCATGCCTGGCTTATTATT
>NW_004524597.1:1439699-1441185 GCF_000260255.1 Octodon degus
AAGAATGAATTTTAGGAACAAACGGAGGTTATGAGCAGAGTATATTTATTGGGGGAGAAAAAGCTCCTATACGAGAGAGGGACAGGAGGGGGGCCCGAGCAGGTAGTTCCCCCAGAAGCTGTCTCTTCCAGGGACTGTTAGTGAGTGTAAAACCATGTGGGGCTAAGGTGGAGAAAGGGGGAACTCACTTAGATGGGCATGAGGTAGGACAAAACTAAGGTCAACCAACGAGATCACAAGCACCATTGCTCAGGTAAAATTGATTAAGTCCGGGACCAAATGGGGTAGAGAATCACATAGCAAGGGGACATGAATGTAAAACAGGACCTTATCTGGTAGCCATCAGATAAGGATTCTTTTTGGCTTTCTCCAGGTAATGATCAATCCCGGATGCTATTCTTTAGGGAGGTTAGCATTGGTTTGCTTTAGGTCTGACTCACAGCAGGAGTATCAATCCCTCCCACAGTTGTAAGGTATCTTGACTTTTGTGCTGTCTCCTTGGAGGGCCTGGCCCTGTCTGACTGCCTATAATATTTCTATCTAACTCGGCTGCCTGCTACACTGGCACAGGGGGAGAGGCCTGTAGCTGAGCCAAGGGCTCTGGGCAGTGGGAGGGTGGCACTGCGAGGGGGCTGCTTGGGGCTGGGGTGCTTCTCTGAAGATGGCAGAGAGGAAAGGGGGAAGAAAGGTGGGAGGAGATGGTTAGCTGGGCTAGGGTTGTAGATCAGCGGTGCAGCACTTGCCCCTGTGGTCAAGCACTTGGGTTTGCCCTCAGCACTGCCAGAAGGAGAAAAGAAAAAAGGTTAGCGGGCACCTTTGACATCTGTGGTAGAAGGCGTCAGTGTTTCGTTTTTATTGCTTCTCCTGTGGTATTGGAGATTGAACACATGAGTCACATCCCCAGCCCTTTCTTGTAGGTTACATTGAGATAGGCTCTTTCTAAGATGCCCAGGCTGGTCTTGAACCTGAGATCCTCCTGCCTTAGACTCCTGAGTGCTTGGTCCACACCCATGCACCACCCCTCCAGGCTTTAGTTAACATCTACTGAGGTCCCGTGAGGCACCAAGCACCGTACCATATGGCCGTTCTCCAGATCACCTCATGTGAACAGTGTGACCCCCATGTTGTACATGAGGACTCTGTGCCCACAGTGAGGTCACAAGGCTGAGGCAATCCGTTACCCTGCTGGGGTAGAGCGATGACTGGCAGGCTCAGAGCTCATGTCCCTAACTCCCTTCCTGTGCTGCTGCATTCTCAGAAATGTTCGTGTTAAGGTGCAGCTGACTTCCTGGGGATGGGTGTGGTTGTGGGTGGCTGTGACACATGGAGTTTGGAGTCAGGCAGATCTGATACCAGTTAGTGATTTTGGGTTATTCCCCCCTCCCATGCCCTGCTTACTTTCTGCAAAATGGAGATACAAAGAGACCTCCTGGAGGTTGATGTGAGAAATAGCTAGATAATGGCAGTCCATCCACCCACCCACTCA
>NW_004524597.1:1441720-1443488 GCF_000260255.1 Octodon degus
ACGAAGAAATAGAGGCTCAGAGAGGTTCAGTAGGCCACCTGAAGTCACAAAAACGCTAGGGCCAGTATTTGAACCTGGGTGACTGGATTACAGGTGCCCTTAGTAAGCATTTAGGAATGTGAAGACCAGAGATACAATGTCCCTGCCCAAGGTCACACAGCTAGGCAGCCAGAGAGCTGGGTTAAGAGTCTGAGGACAGCTGTCTGTAGAGGGCATGGCACCACCTCTAGCCTGAGGCTCATTTCAGGTGGCACTTGTCAGCTGACAACCTGCGTGCTGTCAGCCGAGCCGGCTCTACACAGCCGCCAGTCTTTATGGGCCCAGACATTTTTATGCCCTTTATCCAGGCAAAACTCATTCCAGAATTTGAGTAACTTTGCATCTGGGGACACGCTCCACTGAGCCCTGGGCAGCTGAGTTGGCTCGAGCTGGGTGGTGATGACTCACTTTTATAGCCCCGTTGCTTTCCCGCCTGTGCCCGCCACGGATAACCTTGCAGGAGCCTGCAGCTGCCCTGGAAAGTAGCCGCTCCCCAGTGCACCCCCTTGCCCTTCTTCAGTCATCCGACTTCTCTCTCCCTCCTCTCCCCAGGAGGCCTCTCCTGTTGCATCTGTCTCTCTCCTCTGGTTTCTGCAATCTGTCCCCTTGGGGAAGGAAACCTGCTACTATTTGTGCCCAGGGTAAGTAATTGGTCTTAAAAGAAAAATAAAGATGACAAACATGTTCACACAATTGTCTGGTGCTTTTGCTGGCCTGGTTTCACGTGGTCCAGTGTGCTCTGAAGAGCTTTCTCACGTACTGCATTTTGCACTCCTCCCTGGCTGTGAAGCAAGGGAGACCCAGTGTGGGCTCCTTGGCCTCCAGGCACAAGATGATGATGTTGAACAGAGAGAAGAAAGAACGACCTCCATGGCTTGAGTGCAATGCAGGCTCAAGGCAACCTTGGTGCCAGCCATCCTCTGGGCAGTTTAGGATCAGAGCATCAGCTGTTTGTCATCCTGTCTCTGACAATGCTGTCATCACTTATGGTCAGTTCTTCATCCAACAAACAAGTGATGCGCACACAGCCAGAGCGCTTGCCTGAGATGCTGTTGTGGGCAAGACACAAGGGTCCAGCTGTCATGGGGCTTCGAGTCCAGCATGGGAGATGAGCCTAAGGGTAACTCTAGGGGTGACTGAGTTACAGCTGTGATGAATGCTGTGCAAAAGAGTGGGGGCGTATAGAGAGATCCCAGGCTGGGAGTATTCAGGGAGTGTTTCTCTGTCCCTTATCTATCTATACCTATCTGTCAAGAATTCTCCTTGACATGTAATGAGACAAATGGTGGTGAGGCCACAGCGAGCTTAACACCTGGCAGTTGTTATGCCTGGTAAGCGATCGGATTTTCTTTCCTGCAAGATCTTGTAACTTGATTCAGAACGCCTTTGGTTTTTGAATGTGACATAACTGGAGCTGGAAGGCTATCTTCCCAGCCATAAACTGATGGCTGAAGGGAATAAAGTTAGCTGTGCTTTTCTCTCTCTCACTCTCTCTCTCATCTATGTACAATAATACCTTGGCTCATGAACACTTCCGTTTGCAAAAAAAAAATTGATTTATAAATGAAAGCATTTGGCAAAATGTTGCTTCCAGTCACAAATTCCACATTGGAGAACACACATGAGCATGGTCATCTTCCCTGCACAAACACAAATGCAGCCATCTTCCTCAATTGTAAAACTAATTAAGTTCATAGATCAAAGTACCACTTCTATTCTTTTTTTCCTC
>NW_004524597.1:1443593-1459676 GCF_000260255.1 Octodon degus
CCATCCATCCATCCATCCATCCATCCATCCATCCATCCATTGAGAGATCTGTTTTCACCTTTCCCCAACCCATTTTTTAAAAAATCACACCCGCATGCTTGTGGACAGTTCACCAGGGTTAGTCAAACTTGGCATGATTGACATCTTGGATTAGAAAGTTCTCTTTTATACAGGGGCCTCTGTGCATTGTGGCATTTGAGCAGCATCTCCGGTCTTCATTTGCTACATGCCAGTAATCATCCCCTGCTCGCCACAATTTGTGATAATAAAAAAATGTCTCCAAATAAGGCCATGTCTCCTGGGGGACACAGTTGCCCCATTGTAGGGGCAACTCTCTCCCTAAGCTCATGCCTTTTCCACATTACTAGTCTCACCCTTGACCCACAGTTGAGTTGCCTCAATGGTTTCTGCTCTCAGCCCTTAATCAAGACTCTTTGGTCCTCATTCTCTTGAGCACTCTGAGTTCCTGAGGACATCTGCCCCTGGGCTGGTGTCTGGGGCTGAGCCGGCTCTTGGGTTTGCCTGGTTTCTCTGTTCATGCTGCTTGCATCCCAGGCTCTGCTGCTGAAGATGAGCCCTGGAGTCAAGGCACCTCTGGCACCTTCCCAGCCTCCATTCTACCCAGTCCCTTTCTTCTCCCTCTTCCTCAGGAAGTGTGTCATTTCCCCACTTCCCACATCCTCATTCTTAGGAAACAGACATGACACTGGAGGATTTTCCAACTTTAAAGGGAGTTTATAGGGCTGGGGAGATAGTTCAGTAGAATAGGCACTTGCCTGGCAAGTACAAGACCCTGAGTTCAATCCCTGGTATTGCAATAAATAAATAAATGAATGAATAAACAAACAAACAAACAAACAAACAAATAAATAAATGGAGTTTACATGACCACAAGGAATTCTTAGTAGAAAATTAATTATTCTGTTAGATTAATAGAATTATGGACAGGTGGATCACTATGAGTCTGATCTAGTAGCAAAACCCCAACACCTTGTATACACTTCCCTAAAAAAAAAGATTAATAGAGTTATGGAGCTTAATGGAATCTACCACAGAAACCCATGAATCCTGCAGGTGGTTTCTGCTTGGATCCCGTGCAACCTCTAGCACAGTCTTCTCCAGGTCCTTTAAATAATATACCGACTCCCACCCTCCGAAGCTCTGCTTCTGCCAATATAAGATGCCACCTGTGGGGCTGCACTCAAAGCCTGGAATTCAGAGGTATCATTTCATTCATGGTGTTGAAATCTACTGGATTAATCTATCAGCAATTTTCTTGGTTTTAGAGGGATTCTTTTTTTTTTTTTTTTTTTTTTGGCTGGCTCAGGCTGCCTTAAGGGCTGGTCCGGTGTGGCATGTGGGCAGGTGGTGCTGGGGATCGAACTGCAGTGCCTTGTCCCTGACTGATTTTGCTCAAGAAGGCACTTTAGACAACTGAGCTAACCCGCTAGCCCCTTTCTTGGTTTTAAATATCTCTTGGGTATGAGATGTACCACCAGTTTAAGAGTAGATTTTTAGAGAAGAAAGCAAGCAACAAAAGCAGGAAAAAGGGCCAGTCAAATAGCCCAGTGGATTAAAGTGCCCGTAAACAGGCGCAGGGGCCTGTTGATCCCGCACCGGCCCCGCCCCCACACTAGCTGAGATAAGCGTGGTGGAGCGCCCCTATAATCCCAGCTCTTGGGAGGATGGAAACAGGTGGATCACTATGAGTCCGATCTAGTAGTGAGACCCTGAACACTCTGTAGACCATTCCCTAAAATAAAAAAAAAAAAAAAAAGAAAAAGAAAGAAAAGCAGGAAAAATGAAAAGTAGGTAGACCATATCAAATGTACTTGTTTGGAGAGGGATTTTCAGCAACATGAAAATATGATAAAATTGGATTTGGGGGAGTGTGTAAGGAAACGTGCCAATCCCTGTAAAAATGCAACATTTCTAGTAGCAGTATTGCCAAAGTCCAGCAGAGAAGAGGTCAGGAAAGCAAGTATACTTGTGGCCTCAAAGTTCTGGGGGCCGGAAGCTGGAGGGCCAGATGTCTCAGGGCCACGTTCCCTCTGAATCCTGTGAGGATCTTTCCAGTAACAGTTGGTGCTCCTGGCTACAGGCCTTCACCTTTCCCATCACATGGGGGTCATCCTGTGTCTTCCCACTGCTGTCATCTCAGGCTGGATTAGGGACCTACTTTACTTTAGTCGGACTTCGTATGAATCCAACTGTACCTGCATTGATTATATTTGCAAATAAGGTCGTGCTCAGAAGTATCACGGTCTCATACTCCCACATAGCATTTTTTTTTTTTATGAAGAGGCAGTGAGGTGCACAATTCAGCACCTGTAATAGTGTCTGTCACACTCCTTTGTTTGTTTTTTGATTGAACCCACCGGCCTTCACTATGAGTTATATTGTCATATGCTCAGGACCTTGAACACTTTTTATTTTGAGACAGGTTCTTGCTGTGTTGCTTAATTGTCCAGGCTGAGCTTGAACTTAGAAACCTCCTGCCTCAGCCTCCCAGAGTGCTAAAATTATGCATGTGTACCAACACATCCAACTTGTACTCTATTCTTATTTCTGTTTGTGTGTTTAGCCCTGCTGCTTTCCCTCTCTCCTGTCATGCTGTTTTTTCCTATATTCTCCCCTTGCACCAATGTGATATAGACTGGAACCATCTTATTTTTAAGATGTTTATCTTATAAACATCTTATAAACGTCTTATTTATCTTAGGCTAAGAAGCCTGTTGTGTTATTGTTTTCGATTGCTGCTGTAACAAACTAGCACAAGGTCAATAGCAGTTCTGGAGCTTAGAGCTCTAAGATGAAGCCTCCAGAACGTAAAGTCAAGGTAACAGCAGAGCCACGCTCCCTCTGGAGTCTCCTGAGGCAAATCATTTCTGTGTCTTTTCCAGCTGCTTGAGCCAGCTCGCATCCAGGGCTCATGGCCCCTTCTTCCCCCTCAGGGGGCATCCCTGTGACCTCTGACCACATTTCCTTCTCTGCCCTCCCTGCTTTCTACCTAGAAGGACTCCTGTGGATCTCACCCAGCCCACCTGCAGAATGCAGGGTACTCCTTCCCATCTCAAGAGCTTTATTTTTATTCCTTGTGCCATGTAAAAGAACATGTTTACTAGTTCTGGTCTGGGTGTGATGGCACATGCCCATTGTGCCAGCACTTGGGAGGCTGAGGCAGGAAAAGTGCTGTGACTTGAAGCTTGGGTTACATAGTGAGTTTAAGGCCAACCAGAATTACACAGTGAGACACTGTCTTGAAAAACAAAACAAAACAAAACAGAAACATATGAGTTCTTAGATCATTTTACTTTTCTTGCTGCTGAGACAAAATACCTGACAACTGCGAGTTAAAGGAGGAAAGGCTTCTTTTGCCTCACAGCTCGTAGAGGTTTCAGGTGGTCCATAGTTGGCTAGCTCCAAGACAGGTCAGCATGGCAGCAGGGCATCAGGAGGAGAATGTTCATTGTGGGGAAGGGAGGGGGCAGTGAGTAACAGAGAAGCAGCAGCACATACAGTGAGGTGGGCCCCCCTTTCCCCTTTCATCCAAGCTATAGGTCTTTTGGTGGTGCCACTCGTGCCTGGGGGTGGGGCTTCCCAATACCCATGCCCAGAATTGTGTGAAGGCAATGAGTAGACTAATTTAGTCCCACAAACCCTTAACCCCAGTATCACACACCCTAGATCCAGCCGGCTCTGCAAAGTCCCACTCACAGTACAGGAGACTCTGGGGGAGGGGGGAGGACATCTAGATACAAGTCATAACAGAGATTCAGATGTGAACACCTCTGGGGGGGGAAACATTATTATGTCACTGTGGTGTTCATATTCATAGCGAAGAACGAACAATTTCTTGCACCTACTCAATACTTGTGTACCTATGTGGTAGCATGGTCTTCTCATACAAAGGCCAGATAACAGCAAAGACTGCACTAGGAGCTGGGGTACTACTTGTAATTATTAAAAATTGGGGAATATAGAAAGTCTAACAACAGAATATTGCATAAATAAAGGAGGACGCTGGGCATGGCAGTGAGCAACTGTAGTTCTAGCTACCTGGGAGGCTAGACAAGAGGATGATTTGAGCTCAGCAACCCTATAGTGAAATACTAGCTCAAGAAGAAGATGAAGATGAAGAAGGAGAAGGAGGGGAAGGAGAAGGAGAAAGAAGAAGGAGGAGAAAGAAGAAGAAGAGGAAGAGGTGAAGGAGGAGGAAAATGAGAAGGAGGAAGAGGTAGAGGAGGAAGAAGAAACAGAAGAGGAAAGAAGAAAGAAGATGATCATCCCCAGAGTCTAGGCTGTTTGGTCACCATTGAACCTACAATGGTTTATACCTGGCTGTGTTCCCCAAAGCCTTGTGCTCTTGGAGGCAGGGCTTTGGGAACATGACTGGACCCTGGGACATTAGAAATGGCTTGCTGTTAGGAGAAAGGAACATGACCTGGAGGGTACATTGCCCTCCCCATCGCCTCCTGTTCTTTCTGCTTCCTGGCTGCTGGGATATGACCAGCTTTCTTAGGCACCAGCTCCTCCATGAGGCTGCCAACCATGCACAGACAGGAGCATGAGCCACAATAAATCTCTCCTTTAAGCTGCTGATGTTGGGTATTTTGTCCCAGCACAAGGCAAGTGGCTAAGACTGACTTTGAACCCAAGATAAACATTTGCCAACTTGCTCACGTCTTGCCATCCCCATGGCTGTTGCATAGTGCAAGCCATCATTGTGTCTTACTTGAGCAACTACAGTGACCTAGCCAGGCTCCTGCAGCCAGCCGAAGGTTTTCGCTGTAGACAGGGTCACATCAGCCCCTGCTGACGCTGCCTGAAGGCCCTGTTGCTGCTGTATGCACTTCTATGCACCAGTGCAGCCCAAGGCCCTGCACAATCTCAGGGCTCATCTGCTGTGCCCCTCACCACCACTGTCCCCTTCCCTTGGAAGCCCCAACTAACTCCAACCCCAGCTCTACTGTCTCTTTCTAGTACCTGCCCTTCTGGGAATATCAGCCCATACCTCTCCCCATTAAGGCTGCCTTTCCTGGCCACCAGTGTCTCTGCTCTTCCACCCTGTGTTTCCTCCCATTGCAACTGGGAGACAATCTTGCCGTGGTGACTGTTTCATGCTGCCCTTCCCCCTTTAGGTTCCATGAGGACAGGGATGATCTTGCCCACTATTATGCCTCTAGTACCTAGCACGCCTGATGTATAGCGAGCCCTTAACACATACTCACTGAACAGGAGGCCAGTGAGTTCTGATTTCACTCGACTGTGATGTTGAGCAAGTTTGCTTTTCTTTTCGTAGTGAGTATTGAACCCAGGGCCTTGTGCATGCTAGGCCAACTTAGACCAAGTTTTAGTCACCTCTGGGAACTTCAGTTGTCCACCTAGAAAAGTGGGTGATGCAGTTATGTTTCTATTCATCATAGATGTCATCAGTGCTCTCCCTTTCCTTTCCATCCTTCTCTGTCCGTTCATCCATCTGTCCATATTTTGCCAACCATTTTTGTCTGTCTGTCCAGCCATCTCTGCCCCCACTTCTCCTGTGAATGTCAGGCACAGATGAATGAATCATTTCCAAGAATCTTGACGTAGCTGGGAGGGTTGAGAAGTCAGACAGGCCTGATTCTGGAGGAGCGTTCTGCCAATCTATTTCTTGTGGCTCCAGGGAAGTTTCTGGACTTATGTGAGCCTTACTTCATTCATCTGTAGAAATGGGAATGCTAATACTACCAGCAGAGCTAAGTGGAACTGCGTATGCAAAGCACAAAGCCAGGACAGAGTAGCTGCTTTAAAAATGACAGCAATTAACATTGCTATTATTAAAAAAAAAATTCACATGCAAAGTTCATCCCAAACACTCCTTCTTTTGCCGAGGCCTGCTGTTGGGCTTTACTTCCTACTACCCTGAACTCCTTTTCTCCATCAGTTCCCAATTCCTCAGCACTTGTTCTGCTCCGGAAACTTGGCAGGTAGTGTGTGCAGTTATTTTGAGAGGAACGAGTGGGTAAAATCGGCAGCATTTCCCCCGGAATGTCTGTGCCCAGGGATTATGAGTTTATGGCGCATCTGCTTTGTGTATAAAAGCCTTGTCCCCCCTCACCCTCCTGCCAGCACTGCCCCCTGCCTTGCAGACAAGAAAGCAGGGACTGACTACTGCCTGCACCCCTTCCTCCCTGTTGGGTGGTGGCTGCCGACTGTCCCTGGGCTGGGGGAGATTATAGCGACTGCCACTCTCCTTCTGGCTATCTAGATGGGCAGAGGAAAGTGGCCATGGCTGGAGGGGTGAAGGCTTTGGGGGGTCTCGGGGTGCAGTTCAGAGGATCCCTCTTGGGTCCATATCCTTCCTCCTCTGGGTGGGGTGGGATCTTCTTTGCTGCCCGGTCTTGCTGCTGCCTGGGAGGTGTGCTGCTGCCCATGTGTTCTTCTGTTGTTGTGCACTGCTGGGGATGGAAGCCAGGCCTCCCACATGCAAGGCATGTCTCCACTTCTGGGCTTAACCCCTCTCCTGGTGAACCTTGGAGGACCATGGTTAACAGGAGCGCCTGTGGCCAGCAGAGACCCAGGGCATCCCATAATCCGCATCAAGCATGCCTCTTGCCTCTTGCCTGGCATTTCCTGGGCCCCGGTGTCTCTCAGTGTCCTTCTCGGCTCAGATCCCTCCTGTTTTTTTATTTTTTATTTTTTTTCCATAATTTCATTGAGAAACAAATAGCCATGAGACAGTTTCAAACAAAATTGGTAGGATGGTTTCAATAATTAACACATTGCATACATTCTTCCTAGTGCTTATTTGCTGTACAAGATGCTGACTTGATATCCTATTTACAAACACCATTAGAACAAATCCCTCTATTCATTAAGAGAATGTAACTATATATCTATCCTAACCACTTTGAATACACAGATACAAAATGGACATTCATCTGTATCCTCTTTTTTTGTTAAGTTCCATCACTTAAATATTATAGGTGTGTAAACTCAGCAAAATATTCTAAAAGAGCTCAGTAGTCCATAATAGTCTTGGGTCTTCCGCTTGACTGGCAATGTCAGAAATTGTTGACCTGAGTCCCCTACAACTCAACATAACACCATGGCTTTACTTCTTATACTTCGTTTTTATACTTTTCTACTGGATGGTTAAGACCAAGGTAAAGCAGGACCTATGCAACAAGAGATGTAGCTTTTGGGTCTGATAAGGTCACTGAAATCCTCTCAGGATTTATCCTGAGATCCTGTACCTCAAATTGTAGATCCTTTGTCAGTGTCAGCCATGTGGATGAGTCATGGCCATTGCTTGACCAATGTGCTCTCTGTGAAAGCCTGAGAGAATGTTTTCTCTCCATGTGACTCTCCTCAGGCACACTCTACATCATCGATCACTTTCCTCTTTGGCCCCATAATCTCCTTGATCAGAAAATTTGGGACACTGCCGAGTTACATGATGTTACAGTACAAGTTCTCATATGTCCTGATTCTTAATTGACCTTGGAAGGCTAGGGCCAAAATGTTAGCTTTCCTTGTGGCCCTCCTTTTTCTCTAATTTTGGTCTGCCAGACCCCTCCTGTTTTCCTCCACTCCCCAGCCTGTTTGTCATCTTGCTCCTCATATTAGCCCTGATGGCCAATCAGGATGATCCTCTGCTGGCCACTGACAACTGAATCAGCAAAATATTAGAGATTTTTTTCTTTTTTTGTGGTTCTGGGGGTTGAGATACATTCCCAGCCCTTTTAATTTTGAAAATAGAGTCTCACCAAACCACTAAGTTGCCCACGTTGGACTTGCCCTTGTAGTCCTCCTTCCTCATTCTCGCAGAGTTCTAGGGTTATAGCCATGAGCCACTTGTTCTCCTTTTAAAGGCAGAGGGGAATAACCTCTAACAAAACAGGTTGGGTCACCACTCTAACCTGTGTTCCTATCAATCTCTCCATTCTGCAGGCGAGGAAACCACAGCTTAGAGTGGGAGCTGGTGGCCTGGGTCCTAGGGAGTGAACAAGCAGGTCCGGATGTGAATGAACCTGGCAGGCTGGGTTCTGGTGCTCTCACCACTCTCCTGTCTCACCTCCTTCATACCTTGGGCCAGCCAGCCTGTTGGGGCTCAGTCTGCTGTATGCTCTGAGGAAATAGACCTGTGTTGCAGGGCAGCAGCGACAGCAGTAGTTGTAGTAATAATGATGGCAGCGTTGTTGAATGCTTACTTGCTCTTCCTTCTTAGTGGAGGTCTATTTTTTTGTTTCGTTTTGTTTTTGGTGCTGAAGAGTGAACCCAGGGCTTCCAGCTTGCTAGGCCAGCATTCTACTGCTGAGCCAAATCCCCAGCCCCTGCCACTCCTTCTTTGTCGCTTCCTAAGCACTTTTTCTGTGATGCCACACAGTTCTATGGATGAGTATGCCCCTGATTATGGGCATAAGGCTACAAAGGCGAAGCAACATGGCAGTGGCTGGTATATAGCGGGCTATGAATGTTTCTTAACTTTTTTTTTTTAAACTGAGGATTGAGCCTAAGGCTTTCTCCCTGAGCTACATTTCTAGCCATTTTTAAAATTTTTATTTTGAGACAGGATTTCAATAAGTCACTGAGTTTTCAGGGCTGGGCTTCAACTTGTGATCTTCCTGCTTCAGCTTTCCTGAGTGCTGAGATTACAGGCATGTGCCATCACCCCCAGCTAAGGGTGGACCTCAATATTATCATTGATTTGGTATCTAAAAACACTACCGTCTTCCACCACGGGCTCTACATTTTGAGGGCTTTTCCAGCACACTTGCTCCAGTGTGGCCATGGCCTTCCCCGGGCACCCTCCTCAGGACAGGCAGTCCCAGACATGAGCAGAGAGGGATCAGTTTCCTCTTTAAAGAATCCTGCTCTCCTCTTGGCCAGTGATTTCCTGCCTGTGTTGGACAACAGAGATTCTGAGGGCAGCATGAGCTGGGACAGGGCCAAAAGATAGCTGCATTCTGCATCTAGGGAGCCTAGTGCTTCCCAGGGTTGGGGCTGGGCAGAGAGAGCAGACTCAGTGGTGCTCCAGGTCGGGCATGTGGACCTTGGAAGAGGCCTCCTTTCCCAGGCGCTGCTGAGGCCTCCAGAAGCACCGGCTGCCTCTGCACGGAGGAATCTGGAGTGGGGAGGCAGTGTTCCACTGGTTTCTAAGCACCAGCTGGTGTGTTGAGACCTGCCACAAATCTGAGTTCTTGTTTCCTTGGGATCAGGTGGGAGGGATTCCAGGTCTCGGCACCAAGGGGGGAGGAATAATAACTGTACCCCGACAAGGACAAGGCCACCCCCCTGCTGCAGCTACTGCTTAGTTAGTGGTGAACTGATTGGGAAGCATTTTATATTCATTGTCAGATTTAACCTGTAACACCCTTGCCCTCTCTGTCTTACAGACAGGAAGCAGAGGCTTAGAGAGTTTCAGGGAAACTGCCCAAAGTCACATAGACACTGAGTAACCTGCTGGGGCCTCCAACTCAGGTTCAACTAAGTTCATAGTAACTTAGAAACTTAGAAACCAGACTTGGTCTTCTCCTGGTTCCATCATAGGGTCTTGAAAGTTACAGTGGCCTTGTGTACAGCAGCCACTCTCAATAGGCTCTGGGTTTGGATCGGTTCCCCTCCGCTTCTCAGCTGGGTGATTGTGGGCACTGCGCATGACTGAGCCTTGGTTTCCCCCTTTGGGAAATGGGGGACAATGATAGTAATATCAGAGCCTCACCTCTAGCATCATTGTAGAGACCACAGTGCTCAGTGCCTTGGAACATACTGAAGCTTCTCAACCTCAACACCACTGGCACTTGGGCTGGGTAATCCCTTATTGCGGGTGCTGTCTGGATGCTGGAGCATGTTTAGAAGCATTCCTGCCCTCAGTCTACTAGGTGCCAATAGCATCCCCCTATTTGTAACAAACAAAGCTCTGCAGACATGGGGGAGAGGAGAATTGCCTCCATTTGAGAATCAGTGGCACATAGTAAGTACCTAATACATGTTGGGCATTGTATGATCGCTGCGGTGATCAGACTTCAAACTTCCTCCAAGCTTCCCCGGGGTGAAGGAGGTTACTAACCTTCTCCCAGCCAGAAGGGCCGCACTTCCAGGGAGTCTGCAGGAAAGACAGCCCTAGGTACAGAGCTGGGCTTCCTCTGATGCTAAGTAGCAGCTTTTGTTCTCAGTTGCTTTGCAGGGGGTGGCATTTAAAGGTCCTGTGTCTCCTGCAGCCCCAAGACAGCCATGGGGCTTTCTAAAGTGGTTAGGAGAACCGGCCAAGTAGCTCAGCAGATTAAAGTGCCTGCAAGCAGGCTCAGGGGGCAGGGGCATGCTAAGATGGCAATTGAGACTGGGCACCTGTAATCCCAGCTCTTGGGAGGCTGTAAGTAGGTGGATCACTACGAGTCCAATCTAGTAAAGAGACCCTGAACACCCTGTAGACCTGTCCCTAAAATTTAAAAAAAAAAAAGTGGTTAGGGTCTCCTGTCATTTTACTAACTCAGGCAGGAATCACTGAACATATGCCAGATTCTCAAAACATAAAGATAAATGCTAACTATAGGGTCATATATCAGGTGCAGTAGATTTTTTTTGTCTTTTTGTTTAGGGAAGAGTCTACAGGGTGTTCAGGATCTCACTACTAGATCAGACCCGTAGTGATCCACCTGTTTACAGTCTCCCAAGAGCTGGGATTATAGGCCTGCGATCAGGTGCAATTGAAAAAGACAGCAAAAGCTTAGGTTAAAGAATTATTACAGAAGGCCAGCCCGATAGCTCAGTGGACTAAAGCACCTGCTTAGGAAGAGCGCCGTGGCTGGGGTTTGATTCTCAGCATGCTGTGCTGGCTCTGCTCCTGGGGTGCACTGAGATGGCGATTGAGACGGGATGTGGTGGAATGCACCTAGAATCCCAGTGCTTGGGCAGTTGAAAACAGAAGAATCATCATGAGTCTGATCTATGTGTTGAGACCATCTATACCCTGCAGACCCTGTAGTAAACACATTAAAAAAAGAGAGAGAATTATTACAGGAAGAGACACATGGCCATCAGTCCCCCTCAGGATACTCCCCCTCATTTCAGTAATGTCCCATTGTTCTTGCCACTTTCTGAAGTGGCTCTGAAAGTCCTCTTTCACGAGTGTCTTTAGTTGCATTGACATCCTGAAATGATTAAGCCACTGACTTTTCACGGTCACTTTGACTTTGGGGAAGGGCCAGAAATCACCCAATCTCAGATTTGGTATATGGAGTGGGGAGGACACATAAATGCTTTTAAGAGCCTGCCTTTCTGTAGGATGGCACTTGGCAGCAGAACGCATCATCTTTTTATCACCTCTCGTGCAGACACTTGTGGAAGAGGGTTGCAGAACTGTTTCAGAAAGCGGCAACAGTGATGGGATGGGTGTATTTGAAGCAAGGAGGAGCCTTCTGAAGGGAATGGATGGTAATGCGCCCTTTACTACAATACATTTAAAAAATTTAAACATGCACTGTCTAGTTTGATCGCTCCTTGTAGTGTGTGTGGCACTTTTCTAAATCCTGACATGCATCATCTCTATTCACCTTCCATGATACCTTTGCCAACTAGGCTGGGCTAAGGGATGTCTGAACAGCTGGAAAAACACCAGTTCTAGGTGCGTTGTGAGTGTGTTTCTGGAGGACACTGACACGTGAGTCAGTGGACTGAGTAGATTACTCTCCCTCGTGTGGCTGGAGACCGCCCAAGCTACAACAGGCTCCAACAAGGGGAGGAAAGAGGAAATGATCCCCTCCGCTCTGTTTCCCTAGGAGAGCTCCGACATTTCAGCTTCTTTCTTCTGGCCTCAGACTGGGATTTACATCATTACCCCCTTGGTTCTTAGCTTCCAGCTTTGACTGAATCACACTACTGGCTTTCCTGAGTCTCCAGCTTGAAATAGAAGATTATGGGACTTCTTAGCCTCTGTTCATGAGTGTATTCCTCATATTCAATCTATCTGTTTCTAATCTATATACCTGTATCTCTCTTATCAATTCTGTTTTGAGGAAACCCAACTAATATACTTGTGAAACATTCCTGTTATTACTACCATTTTACAGAAGAGGCAAATGAAGCCCAGAAAATTAAAGCATCTTGCCTACGATAAAAAATGACGAGGTGCACAACAGTGATTCATATGCAAGCGGGTTGGGGTGCAGGGTCACTTCAATTCTTAGAGTGAGACAAGAGGTCCTGCCCTTAGGGAGCTTGTGGTTAGGATGAAAGCCCAGCGATAGCACAGAGCAGTGATGATCACAAGGAGGCCAGGGCCCCGTGGGAGCTGGAGAGCAGAGGAGCATATCAGGGTGATCAGGAGGGGCAGCCCCAAAAAGGGATGGGATGGACACAGCTGTACAGACCAGGTGTAGTGGGAGGGCAGCATTCTGGCTCAGAGACCAAATGTCCCCAAATTCTGAAGTCTGGAGATGCAGGAAGGTGCACCCCACGTGCACTGAGTGTCAGATGTGCTGGGGCTAAGAGCGTGAAGCAAGGAGAGTTGGGGGATGAGAAGTGAGAGTTGGATGGGCACCAGGTCACAGAGCACCAGGTAGGAAAGAGGACAACGGGCTCACCCATCATTCTCTATGAATCATGCCCAGGATGGACTGGGTAGCAGAAACTGGTTGGAGTGGAAGATCAGCAGGGACACATTTGTTAAGGTGAAAGAACAGAAAGAGCTAGGGCCTTTAGAAATGTTGACTTAGTGTAGGATAAGGCCTACTGGCACATGCCTGGACTCCCAGCATGCAGAAGACTGGGACAGTAGAATGGTATATTCAAGCCCAGCCTAGTTTAACTTAGTGAGGCTGTATCTCAAAACAAAAATGAACCAGGGAAGGCCCTTTGTATCACCAGAACCATAACAACAACCAAGCAACCAACAAATAAAAGCATTTATTGCTCAGGGAATTATGCAGAGTATCAGGAAACCTGGGTATGAGTTGTCTAGCTTGCTGGGTTAGCGTTGCTGGGCTGCCCACCTCTGGGAGGGGGGGCGTCCTCCACATCACAGTCTTGTCAGTGATGCCATGTTGAATAGAGCTGTCCACTCGCCCTTTTTGCTGTATGTCTATGCTGCTGTCCCCTGCACTTGCCACCAGATCCATTAAGTACTTGAAATATGACCAGCATGCCTGAAGAACTGAATTTTACATTTTACTTGATTTTAACTAATTAAAATTTTAAACATGTTGGTAATGTACACCTATAATTTCAGCTCTCTGGGAAACTGAGGGAAGAGGGTTGTAAGTTGGAGACCACCCTGGATAACGTAGTAACTTGAAAACATTCTATTAAAAAAAAAAGCTCAGTGTGAAGACTCTGGATTCAGTCACCAATGTCATACACACATACACAGTAATTTAAATTTCAGCATCTGCTTGTGCTTAGTGGTTACAGTCCAGCCAGTGCGGACTGCTGGGGTCTTGCTGTGCTCAGTCTGCATATCTGTTTGCTGTGGCACTGATTTATATGTTTATGGAGCACACGAGTCCCTCTACCACACTGTCATTTTTCTTTGGTTCTTCAGGTGTGCTACAGTGAAACACACAAAGGAACAAATTAGCAGACATCTCCAAGATAATTAATGATTTGAGGCTGGGCGTGGTGGTACCTGTAATTATGCCTGTAATCCCAGCACTCAGGAGGCTAAGGCAGGATGATCACCGTGAGTTTGAGGCTAGTCTGGGCTGTGTATATGAGTTCATGGCAAGTCTGGATTACATAGTGAGATCCTGTCTCAAAAAATAAAAACAACAAAAAGATAATGATTTGAACGGTGTGAAAAAGTAAAAAACTAACCAACCAACCAATAAACTAAACAACAAACTCAAATGATCAGTCACTGAGAAATCTGACATGCTTCATTTCCAACACAACATATTGGCTGGGTTGTGTTGGTGGAGGTGGAGGTGGGGAATCTGTCGCTAACTACACAGGAGGATCTGCGAGAAGTCAAGCTGTCAAATTCACATCATACATAAGCATCTTGCAGCTAGGGTGGTAGCCATTTGCAAACTGAATCAATGGCAGCAATTTTTCACTCCCCTCCTCTCCGTACCCTGTGACTTAAGCCATTGAAACTCCTTCTGGTGAAGAGGCAGGGTTGCTGCCCTTGATTTTGGGGTTGCGTAGGTGGTTCACTTTGACCAATGGAAAAACAGCAAGTATGACAGCAGGTATGAGGCCAACCAGGCTTGAAAAGGTATGTGTGCGGATGCTTGCTGTTTTCTATCTCTGGAGTCTGATGGAGCACTGAGCCCAGGGAAAGGGTAAGAAGCAAGAGCAACACAGTTGCACACTCTGGCAAACTTTGCACCACACAGCTCAGCCTCGCTGCAGCCACCAGTTTGCAGTCAGGCTGGAGGGACACACGCATGAGCTCAGGCGCCATCAGCCACCTCAGCCAACTCCCAGATGCATGAGTTGAATAGTTGCCTTTTTTCCTGCACCACTGAGATTTTACAATTGTTGTGTGGTAGAGGTTAACTAAGACCCAGATGTTAATTATTTGATTTGAAATGCAATTGTTCTCCATGAATATTTGAAACTTCAGCTTTTAAGGGTCTGCATTACCATCTCCTTTACCCTTTGGCATTCTGGTTTCTCTGGATGGCATTTAACGTTTCTCTTTGGTCTTTTAAGAGCCATACATATTCATTGTAGGAAGTGATATGAGAAAGAAGGTGAGCAATTATAGATAATATAAACCCTCAGATACAGCTATGTTAACACTTTGTTATATATTCTTTCAGATACACTTAGAGATAAATTCATACCTATGCTTGCATCTGCAAACACACATTCACCTATACAGGAAATCCTATCACGTAGAGATCTGCTTCTGCATTATTATGTTTAGTTCAGCATTATACCATCAGCATTTCCTCATATTCTTCAATATTCTCCAGAAACATGATTCCTAGCTGTTGCATATTAATATTCTATGATACTTATAGCTGTATCATATTTTATTTAACCATTCCCTTCTTTTGGACATTTCGGTTCTTTGCAATTTTTCATTATTACAAATTATGCTGCAGTCTTCCTCTTTGTACATAAATCTCTGTGTGCATCTGTGATTGTTCCCTTCAGCTATGTTCCTGGAAGTGAAATTCCTTGGTGGCAAGGTCTGAATAATTTTAATAAGATATTTCCAAGTTGTCCCTCAGAAAGGGCAATTTGTAGTCTCACTGGCAAAATAGGAAAGGGGCTTGTACTTATAATTTATAAAAAGGCATTTTGGGGGAATGTCAAAACAGAGAGACTGGGACTGGGGTCTCTAAGATTGGATTTGACACAGGACAGTGAACTTAGAATCACGTAGTGTTCTGTTATGTGACATTTAGGGTGAATTCTACAAAGAATGAGAAGATGCATGTTCTTGACCTGTGCAGTACTTTCTAGCCATGAATTTTGTGGCTATAGCCAGGTTAGGGTTGTTTAGAGAAAATGGGCACAATGACACATTAGCTCACAGGGTGGCCCCCCAGATGTCTGCTTTGTTGACAGTAGTGGCCTCTCTCCAGCATCCTGATCACGTTTGGTTGCAAACTCTGGCAAACTTTGCGTGCAGCAGTTTGTGTCCCTGAGACTTAAGCTGTCTGTGTATTCTCCCTGAGCCCAGCTTTACTTCAGCAAAATGAGAGTAAAACTGGTTCTAATTGGAAAGCCATCCAGAAAAGGACCTTATGGTGGATGTTCTCTCCAAAAATTCATTTCATCCTGGTGAGGAGCAAGCGAAGAGCCAGGTCTGCAGGTGAGGTGGGTGATGGTACTTACTCGAGTCATTTCTCAGCTGGTTCTTTGAATCATCCCAGGTGCAGGTTTTATAGGTTTCTGACAAAAGGAGAAAGAAATAATGATATAGGCAAATATTAATGGAGCTCCCAAAGATAATAAATATAATCTCCAGGGGGGCCGAGGAGATGGCTCAGTGGAATAAGTGCTTGCCTGGTGAGCACAAGGGCCTGAGTTCAATCCCCAGTTCTGCCAAAAAGAAAAAAGAAAAAGAAAAAGAAAAGGAAAAGAAAAGAAATATAATCTCCAGGAAAATAGAAATTCCATCTACCTAAAGGATGGGTAGTTGTT
>NW_004524597.1:1459776-1461582 GCF_000260255.1 Octodon degus
TCTCTCTCTCTCTCTCTTCCCCCAGTATTGGGGATTGAACCCAGAAATATTGTACCAGTAAGCTACACATCCAGCCTGTTCGTTTTGTTAAATTTTGAGACAGGATCTCACTAAGTTTCCCAGGCTGACCTTCTCTCAATCCTCCTGCCTTGGCCTCCTGAATCGCTGGGAGAGCAGGCAGGTGCCACTGTTCCTGGCTTTCTGGCTGACCTCTGAAGTATTGGCATATGGGGCAAACACTAAGCAGTCCAGATAAAAGAGGTGATCTGAGAACTGAGCTGCTGCTCAAATGGTAGAGTTTACAGCTTGGGTCCAGCCAAATAAGTCATCTCTTGATGAAATGAAAAATTAGTACTTTTTAGGGAAACAGAACAGAGTCCAGAGTCACCATCAATGTATCATTCAGAATACCCAGGATGCAAACCAAAAATTGCTCAAAATGTGATCCAGGAGCCGGGGAGATGGCTCAGTGGAATAAGTGCTTCCTTGGCAAGCGCAAGGGCCTGAGTTCAATCCTCAGTTCTGGGGGAAAAAAAAAAGATCTATTCTTGAAAGGAAAGACAATGAATGAGTACAGACGGATTCCAAGATGCCCTAGATGTTAGAATTAGCAGGCAGGAGTTTTCAAAGCAGCTATTTTAGTGATTGTAGGTATCACTACACAGAGAAACTCTGCTCACTAGAAATAAGAAATCCCAGCCCAAAATAGAAGCAATAAGAAAAACAAATGGGAAGTCTACACCTAAAACATACATTATCTAAAAGAAAACATTCATAGAAAATTTCCCATACCACCAAAAGAGTTGACAGAATACAGATGACAAATGATGCATCCGAAGATAAGTTGAAAGTATTTTTAAAACATTACTTGATGTAAGTTCTCTTCACTTTTATGTTTTTCTTTGTGTTCGCTCTACTGCATTTGAAGCAGGTTGCAGGGTTTATTGTTTAAGGAGAGAGAGGTGGTATTGAAAAACAAACAAACAAACAAAAACAAACAAAAGAAAGTCCCTAAGTACCTGCCTTTAGGGTCCAAAAGTGTAAATCCTTAGTAGAGAATCAAAAAGATTCAGCGGAATTCCCAAGGGTCTAGAATAGAGTGTGAAGAGGTGGGGCGTCTCCATGCACTGAGGGTGGAGGAGGGAAGAGAGAGATTGAGCAGAGGGGGTGAGCCTTGTGCTGTCAATCAAGTACTTTTTTTTTTTTGTGGCCGGCTAAGCCCACTCTGAGGGTAGGGCTGCCACGGCATGTGGTGCCAGGGATGAACTGTGGTCCCTGCATTTGCCTAAGCACGCACTTTAGACCGCTGAGCTATCTCTCTGGCCCCTTGATCAAGTACTCTGATTCAGAGGCGGCACAGATCATCTGCTCACACACACTGGGCGGAACTAGTCACATGGCTCCAGTGACCTGCGAAAGGTGCAGGAAACATCACCCCACCACCAGCCTAGGAAAGTAGAACCAGGAAAAGAGCGATAAGTCGCGCTGATGATCACCACAGGAAGTGTCTTCAGAACCCAAATCTCTCATCAGAATGACTATAAATGTTTCATGTCATAGGCTAAATGTCGTATAACCCCAGAGTTTATATCTTGAAGCCCTGACCTCCCTGTGATGGGAGATAAGGTCTTTGAGAGGCAATGAATTGTAGAGGTCCTCCTAAGTGACAGGCTCCTGTGATGGGGTTGGTGCCCTCCTAAGCAGAGACATGTGAGAGTTTGTTTGCTTACTTGGCCATGTGGGGACAAGGGAACAGGCAGCCAGCTGTGAGACAGGAAGGAGTCCTCACTAGAATGCATCCACATT
>NW_004524597.1:1462382-1470269 GCF_000260255.1 Octodon degus
TCTTTGGCAACCGCAAGGATTCTTCCCTTATCTCTGGAGACCTTGGAAGAACAAACCCACTCCTTCCTTCATTACTCAAGGATGCAGATGTAGACAAGAACTGTAGGGAGCTGTCTCGCTGGCAGGGAAAGCAGGGGTGATGGAAAGTTCCATCCAGGCCTCCCATCTCCCTGCTCTCCTGCCCACCCATCTCCTGTCTTTCTCCACATGCTCACTGTTCTCTTGGCACACAGAACCATCTGTAACTTCTAAATGCACCAGAGCTGTCTTCCTTGGGAATGCCTTGTTTCGTCTTTCAGGTGAGTTCCCACGGATATGTTTACCCACAAATATTTACCAAGTGCCTGCTGAGTGCGGGGTACCACCACAGCAGTGAGGACCCAGGCAGACACAATCTCTGCCTTCATGGGGCTTACATTCTAGGATGAAAGGTGGGCATTAAGCAGAGATTCACCAAAAAGTAGATGTCAAGGATAACTAAGGATGTTTAGAAAGAGAGAATATGCTGGGCTCAACTGTCCTTGTGCATGGCAGGAGATGGCCCAGAGCTGTCCCCGTGATATTTCTCAAGAGCTCAGCTCCTTGAGGACTCTTCTCTCTGAACGCTGCCCTTGCTGAGGATGAGAGGCAGCCTGTCACAGCACACTCCTCATGGCGTCCCTCCGTCCCTGGGCACTCTTCCTTGTGTTCAGCTCTGAGATCACACATTCCTTTTCATTCCACAGAGCCATTTCCCCTCTTATCTACTCCAAGCTCGGCATGAGTGGCCTCTGTGCCCTTAGGAGAATCAATCGTGCCCCCAGAAAACTATTAAAACATCCTTCTAGGCAAATATACTGCTTTCCAGATAGTGGAAAATAGTCTTTCTAGTGAGCCAGAGGCTCCTCAAGGACAGGCACTATGCAGAGATGATGATGATGATGATGATGATGATGATGATGATGATGATGATAATAATGCCTGCATCCCATGCCAGCTTGGCCCACAACCATGCATCAGACTGAGGACTGGGGTGTATGTATTTATTGGAAAAGTGATCCCAGGAGAAATGGACAGAAAGCTGAAGGAGGGAAAGTAGCCAAGTTAGGCTGAGGTGTCAGAGGATGCTCAGGGTCTGCCTGCTCCTGAAGGGGGCTCTGAGGACAGATGTCACCCTGGAGTTTACCTGGACTCTAGGAGCAGCTGGGCTTTGTTCTGCCACTGTGAGTCATTGGTTAAGGGCTGCACTGGCAGGGACTTAGATTCATAGCTAGGAGTCCTGACAGGGCCCTCACAGTCCAAAAGCTGTCCTTTGAGGAAGGTGTCAGAGCTAGCTGGGCCACAGAAGCTGAGCAAATGAGCACACAGAACTGGTAAAAGAAGGGGCAGGATGCAGACAGTGTCCACTTTAGTAGAAGTCTCCAGTCCCCAGAATGACCCCAACAAGATTGACGGTTTATGATGTTGAGTGAATCAATGGGTTGATGTCCAGGATGAGTTTAGGATCTGTCATGGCAGGCCTGAGGTGACTGCAGAGGTGGAAAACTCTTGGTGAAGTCACTTCCAGGCCTTGGGAACAGGGTGTAGTCAGGCAGAGCCAGGGATCCCAGGGACACCGGTGGACAGAGTGTGGCCCCGTTTTCTGAAAACATTCCAATAGCTGTGGCTCTGATGCTGACTACTTGTGTTTTTACTTCCTCTTCTCATTTTGTCCTTGAGCCACACCATTCCCTTTCAGGGACAGGGAAGCTAAAGTTTCGGGAAGTTAATTCATTAAGTTTCTCATAGTGGAGGAGGGACAGACTTGGGACTTGAATTAATCCCTAAGGGTGGTGGGTAACGATTAAAATTTGTAGGATGGTTATGATGATTATTTAATGAAGCTGCTCTTTGAGGGAGAGGTAGCAAATTGGTAGACTACATGCCAATTCCAGTTCTTTGACGTGTTCTAGCTAACACAATGTGAATTACATGCATATTTATTGATAAAATGTAATATAAAGAAACTTGAATGAATGCATAACCTTGAAAGATTTCGCATGAAAGTCTGGATTTCTGGCTTTTCTTAAACCCAAACATTTGGTCACATTTTCCTTCCTGCTTGGGAATGTGTCTGCTGTCTCACGTGGGTGGTCTCTTCTCTCCAGTCTGTGTGCCCCCCACCAGTGTTGCTCGCAGCACTGTCCAATAAAGTAACCACTGGCCACATGTTTCTACTGAGATGTGCCTAGTGTGAACTGAGACAGCTACTAGAAGCTTAAACTCAGGTGGGGTTCACATTGGCTTTGTACTGGCGCACACCGGCCGGTCCTCTCCTGTATCAGGCTAGCTCCTTGCCCTTCTGGTCTCCTCTTGACCTTGAAAATGTGAGTTTGCTGTCCCTGCCACGTGAGAGGGAAATATAACCTGGAGTCAGGACTCCAGAGCTCAAGTCCAGCTTCTGACACGTGCTGTGTGATTGGCAAAGACACTCTCCTCCTCTGTTTTTGGAAAGTTACTTAATTTCCAACTTTTTAAGACTGCAACTTCATCTCCCACATACCTCTGAATTTGCCCTTCTGTGATCGGGTGCTGTCACCGCCAGCTTTGATTTGCGCTGTCCCTGCTGGGCAGCCCCTCCTCTTGCCCTGATTCCCTGCTTTCCAGCTGCCACTAAATCTTCGGGGAGCCCTGTCCCCATCAGGGGCCTCCTTCCTCATTCCACAGGAGGCTGCATCCGGGATCATTCCGCTTGGCTTGTTGTCTACAGAATGAGAAGGTGATCACATTTCTCTTTCCTTTTTGGTTAATATCTGCAGTTTGTCCCCATTTAAATCACATATTCCAGCTATTAGTTTGCTCACCTTCCACCATTATTTTCACGCACCCTTGGGTTCATAAACCATTGTTCCAAGTAGTATGTTGCCTATTTTAAGAACTTAATTTGTTTGTAATGTGCACATCAGCTGCATGATTTGTTTCTTGCTTGTAATTAACTTTTAAGCTGATGCCATTCTCCCTCCAAAAATGAAACTCAAGGCAAAGTTGGTGAGATTAATCATGCCGTCTTCATCCAAATCTTCTAACATCTTCGTCGGACTCAGCAAGTTAGGGGGGAAATGATATTTTTTTCCCTTCCAATTCCATCTGTTAGCCTGCTGATCTTGGAGCCAGTCCATCCATTAGTGGGCTTGCGTGGTAGAGCCTGAATCTTACACTTCCCAATTTCTGTACCGAGAGAAGCAGACTTCCTCCAGGCCCTCTCACCCTGCAAATTGAACCCATCTCTTCCTGAGAGAGTCCCTGGACTCTCAGGCACAGTTGAATCATAAAACAGTTGTGTAATACCTCTCAAGTTCCCTTACCACTTATGGTGGAGTTAATTGCTGATTTCCAAGGTCTTTTGCAATTATAGAAAGTGTCCTGGATTAATGAGTAGTGTCTTGGATTAATAATCTGATGAGAGAGTGATGGGTTGGACATTGCCAACTTTATTCATTTCTTTAACAACACCCTGTCTATGGGTCATGAATGAAATCCAAATTTCAGGCAACTTTCTTCAATGACTAAGGTTTTTAGACCTTAGGTTGTATTGGGTCAGTACGACTGGGTCAGTTCTGAAACTTTAATGTGTAACCCTAGGGAAGCCTGGTAAAATATACGTTTTGTATCAGTGGGTCTATGATAAGACCTTCGAACCTGTGTTTTGCTAAGCTTCCAGTTAAGCTCAAAAGTGCAGGTCTAGGATCGAGAGGTAGGCATTAGGCTACCAGCTTTAGGAAGATGGGAATTGAGCCAGCCTTGTTCCTCACTGGCACAGGGGCATGCTCACCTGTCAAAGGCTGAGTGACTGAATGAACTCCGCTCGGGAACATAGATAACTCTCTGCGAGATTGATATTATTGAAGTGAGATGTCTTCCTTTTTATTCTCACATTAGCCAAAACAAAAAATAGTAATTTTATATTTTTTTCTAATTTAGGAAGGGCTAGATGTCATGCACTGACTTATCTTTTGCATAGATAGGGTATGTATGTGTGTGTGTGTGTGTGTGTGTGTGTGTGCGTGTGCACACATGTTTGGCTTTTGGAGAAGAATTTATAGTAACAGAACTGCTCCTCACCAAGCGTCTCCTTCTAAGTATAGCTTGCCTGCCTCCATCAAAAAGGGCTGCTTCCAGAGAGCCCTGCAAATTAAGAAATCCTTGTTCCTGTTTTTAAAATTCCTCAGAGAGCTGTTGGTTTTTCCTCTAAAGCAGTGGCTTTTGCAATCCCTTCCCTTGTCCTTGGTCACATCAGTGGAGGAGCTTTGATTAAGAGCTGACTTTCTGGAACTCTCTTCCTGAACATCTTGGGACTGCCATCATTCTGCAGGTATGATGGAGGGGTTGTTAATTTTTATGAGGCCATAGTTGTAAACACACAGAGACACATATTCTCTCTCTCTCTCTCTCTCTCTCTCTCTCTCTCTCTCTCTCTCACACACACACACACACACACACAGTAGTTTTTGAGAAGCTCAGGACATATGGATCCATCTGATGAAGGTGTTCAATTAGAAAGACAGGGCCAGAATATTTTAAGTTGGACCTATTTCCTAATTCACCTGATTTTACCTGTGGAATTTCATATTCCCTTTCTTTAGAAGGCTTTTCCAAATTGTTCCAACATCACAGTCCACTTGAACTTCTTTTTCTAAGACAGGCAGTGGGTTTCTTGACTGTTCCCACAGTTCTCTGGGCTGCTGTGGACTCCTAGGATTTTCCAGCTAGTCTCCCCTGTCTCACGGAGGTGGGAGAGAGCCAAAAAGAAGAATCCAGGAGCTCACAGATTGTCATTTGCCCTAGACCTTGTGGAGAAGAGGCAGTGGAGACAGGGCAAAAACTCAGACACTGACCCGGAGCTGGCATTCATAACTTATGCTCCATGAGTGTGCATCTCAAATGATGTGCCCAGACCCCATTCAAATGCAGACTCTCATGTGCTAGGTCTGTGCGGAACCTGGGGCTCTGCAGTTCTCACGAATTCCAGGTGCTATTGAGATTTCTCACTGAGCACCACTGATCTGGTGAGGTCCCCCCCCGAACAACATATTTGAATCTCCCAGCAAACTTTGAAACTGCCTCCCTGGCCTCATCCTGGAATTTCTGACTTAATTGCAGTTGCCCAAGTGTCATGCACTCTAAAGCTCTCCAGGTGCCTGTTGCATGCATACAGCAGGACTAAGAAACTGTGTTCTATGCCTTTGTTGAGATTACATCTGTTCCAGGATCCCCGCCCCCCCCCCATGCCCAGCCCCTCTCAGATCAGTCCAACCCCTCTCCCTGCCCCCGAATTTGGAAAGAACAATTGGGTCAGACTTGGGATCTCCCCTTGTCCTCTGTCCTGTCCTGGGCTGGCTGGCTGGATGTGAGGTGCCCTGGTACCATAGCAGAGGACAATGAGCAGGTGTAAGGCTAAATCTGGTTTTGAACCACAAGGAGATGAGTGGAAGTCTTCCCTGGAGGATCAGGGAACACTTACAAGCTGCTCTTCACTGAAATACTCAGCTGCTGAGCTGAAAATAGCTTCGACATCACTGAGGACACTACCTTGGGTTCCTCTCCTGCCAGAAATGAAGGCTGGGGTGGAGAGGCTGGGATCCCCGAAGGGTTGACAGCACCTAGACAAGACGTGTCAGCAAGTCTTGGGGTGCTGAATACTGAGTGCCTTTGGGATAGCTGTGCAAGGAAAAGGGTGTTGGGCCAACCCAGCACCTCCCAGCTCTACCTCAGATCCACAGCAAGAAGTTGGGCTGGACCAGCTGCTTTACCCGGATGGAGGTTTCACTGGGGAGGCTTCAGGCATATATTCACTTCCTGTTGCTGCTGTAACAAATTATCAAAAACTGAGTGGCTCGGAAAACACAAATATGTTACGCGGATCTGGAGTTTGGCAGTCAGACACAGGTCTTGGTGGGATGAAAACCAAGGTGTTGTCCTTCCTGGAGGCTCCGGGGGAGGAGCTGTTTTCTTGCCGTTTCCAGCACTGGCTCATGCTCTTTCTTCTGTGTTCCAGGCCCGCAACAGGGGGTCGAATTCTTACAGCAGGGCATTCCCATCTTTCCTGCCTCTTTCCGTTTTTACGGACCTCTTCAGATTGAGCCCAGTTAACTCAGGATACTCTTCCCATTTTCCCCCACCACATTTTTATTAGTACACACTGGTTATGCAGATGAACTGGTTTCATTTTAGCAGATTCCTGCATACTCCGAGCATACTTCAATTATTCGCCTCATTATTGCTCTCCTCCACCCTCCCCTCTAGTTTCCCATTTTCTTCTTTACCTTTCCCTTCCTTCCTTCCTTCCTTCCTTCCTTCCTTCCTTCCTTCCTCCCTGCCTCCCTCCCTCCCTCCACCCCCTCTCCTCACGTCCTTCTTTCTTTCTTTTTTTTGTATTCAGGACAAGGTATACAGGGTGCATAGGGTCTCACTGGGTAGATCGGACTGGCAGTGATCCTCCTGTTTACAGCCTCCGAAATGCTGGGATTCTACACATGCACCACCACGCCCAGCCTCAGTCGCCCTCTCAGAGTGCCTGGGGGCTGGGCCGGCACCTCACGCCTGTGGCCCTGCGTCTGTCTGCCTAAGCAGGCGCTTCAATCCGTTGAGCTATTTGGCCGGCCCTAGTTTTCCATTTTCTACGGGGAAGGTTTCAGTGTGTATAACACATTTTGGTCATATTCGTGTACCCTATTTTCTACCCTTACATTTCCCATTCTTCCCTTCTTTTTGTTGAATATCCATCTCCCTTCTATTTTCTTGCCATCTTTTTTAGAATCCACATGTTAGGGAGAACAAGTGATATTTGTCTCTCTGAATCTGGCTTATTTTACTCAGCATGATTCCCTATTTTTTTAATGTGGTTCTGGGGACTGAACCAAGGGCCTTCACACTGAGCTACCCCTACCTCCAGCCCTTTAAATTTTTTTCCTGTCACTAAATTCCCCAGGCTGGGCTCAAATTTTGGTTCTCCTGCCTCAGCCTCCCAGAGTGCTGGAAATACAACCATAGGCCACCGTGCCTGGTTTTAATCTCCCTATTTTAAGATTAGCTGATTAGCATTAATTTAATTTGAAATTTACATTTCCCTTTGCCAGATAACAATGCATTCACGGGCTTGAGGGATTAGGATGAGAAGGCATCTCTAGAAGGTTGTGTCCTAACCCAGACAGAGGCTCTGGGATGAATCCGATTCTGGGACTCCTGTCGCCCTGACCTTTTCGGTCTCTTCAGCTAGAGCAGTCCTGATAAATGTCTATTTCCATGTAAAATTTTCTTTGCGGAAAGTATTTCAAGGCACGCGCAAGTTTTTAGCCCACAGCCTCGTCCCTCATTACTTGAAATAGGATTCCTGGGCGGCAGCGCGAGCCTCAGCAGGCAGCTTGTTAGAAATGCAGGATTGCGGTTCCGCCTCAGACCTCCAGAACTAGCATCTAATCTGAGCACAGACCAGGACCATCTGCACCACGCTGGGAGCTGGAGAAGGATGCGGCTGCTCACTCTGTGTGTGTGTGTGTGTGCGTGTGCACACATGTTTGGCTTTTGGAGAAGAATTTATAGTAACAGAACTGCTCCTCACCAAGCGTCTCCTTCTAAGTATAGCTTGCCTGCCTCCATCAAAAAGGGCTGCTTCCAGAGAGCCCTGCAAATTAAGAAATCCTTGTTCCTGTTTTTAAAATTCCTCAGAGAGCTGTTGGTTTTTCCTCTAAAGCAGTGGCTTTTGCAATCCCTTCCCTTGTCCTTGGTCACATCAGTGGAGGAGCTTTGATTAAGAGCTGACTTTCTGGAACTCTCTTCCTGAACATCTTGGGACTGCCATCATTCTGCAGGTATGATGGAGGGGTTGTTAATTTTTATGAGGCCATAGTTGTAAACACACAGAGACACATA
>NW_004524597.1:1470369-1481423 GCF_000260255.1 Octodon degus
GGGGGGGAGAAGGCAGCGCTAGGTGCCCAGGAGACTTGTTGGCCTGGGTCCTGGGGTTGTTCAACTCTCCTAGGGGACCCTAAGGGTAGCAGATTTGGAAATAGCTCCTCCTTGTACAGAAGAGAAAATTCCTCAGGGAGGGAAGGGGTCTTGGCTAGGCCCACGTAGAAGGTGGATGGCTATGTCTAGAGAGCATTCAGGTCCCCTGAGATTCAAGACTGGATTCAAGACTTTGGCCCCTGCCAAGAAAATAAGACAACAATGACAATTGCCACAACTGAAAAAAGAAGGACCAAGAAGATGTTTTCTTTCTCTTTGTGTGTCAGCTTTCTGTGGCTGTAAAGAATACCTGAGATTACCAGCTTTTAAAGAGAAAATGTTTCTTTGGGTCACATTTTGGGACAATTCAGTCCATAGTCAGTTGGTCCTGCTGCTTCCCGCTCAAGGTGGCCACAGTGCACAGCAAAGCTGGTCACCTCCAGGTCAGGAGCTGAATATAGGAAGAAGGGGCTGAGTCTCCCTCGCTGTCCTCCTCAAGCCCATGCCCAGGGCCCAGAGCACCTCCCAGAGGCCTCACCTCTTCCAGGTGCCACCATCTCCCATCAGAGCCCAAGGCTGGGACCAATGGGTCACACAGGCATCTGGGGACAGGGCAGATCTAAACCACGACACTTCTGCCTACACCTTTGGAACGGTTTGAATGGTTTTGCTGTCAACTCTGCTGGTAGTTTTAACATAGCAAAAGTATCAAAGGCTGGCTTTAAAAACAAATTCAGCAAAGAGCATGTAAGAATAGTGCCCAGTTTTCTGACTCTTCACTCCTGTGCCCAGAGCCGTGTGCACATCTTTTCATTCTTCTTTGTTGCGTCTTGGCCAGGTGGAAAACAGGAGCACAGTTTGCACAGTTCTGGGAAGCCCCAGAGTGCTGGCACATGGCCGGGGACCTCGCTGGCAGGGTGAGACTTGGGTGGCCAAGCCTGGCTCCTGCCTGGCCTCTGCTACAAGGTGGGCCCTGTAGGTGTGCAGCAGCTTCCTGTTTCTTCCACCCCCTCTCCCCATTACTGTGCATGGACTCCAGGCCTTCACACTGAGCTACACCTCCAGCTCATTTGTACTTTTTCTTTTGAGACAGGATCTTCCTAAGGCACTAAATTACCCAGGCTGGGTTCAAACTTGTGGTCCTCCTGCCTCAGCCTCCCAATGTGCTGGCTTGTGCCACTGTACTTTGTAAGCCTGCTGAACTTTGGCCAGGAAGAGAGAACCAGAATCCAGACACCGGGTCTCTGCTCCCCTTTAATTAATTAATTAATTAAAAAAATTTTGTTTTGGGTGGATAAAAAACCACCTGCCTTTCCATATTTAAATTTGGTCCCCAAATAATCCCAGGGTATGATCATGCATTACAAAGGAAACTGATTAGAAATTCAGTTATTATTATTCATAATTGAATATTATTATTCAAGTTAGATCAAATGGATAACATTTATTTAGCTTACTGACTTTTTTGGTGTAAAGATGATGGTAATGATGAGATATAGCTTTTTTTGTGTGTGTGTGTTTTAGGACAGGGTCTACAGGGTCTCACTGCATAGATTGGACTCAGAGTGATACTCTTGTTTACAGCTTCCTAAGCTCTGGGATTACAGGCGTGCACTACTATGCCTAGTTTCAATTGCAGCCTCAGCATGCTCCGGGGGTGGGGCTGGAATGACAGGCCCAGGGATCGAACCCCCAGTCCCTGTGCCTGCTTGCAGGCACTTTAATCTGCTGAGCTATTTGGGTGGCCCTGAAATAGCTCTTATGAATGCTCACACTCTGCCAGGTTCTGTTATTTACCTGATTGAGCTCATGTGGAACCAGGGATTGAACTCAGGACCCTGTGCTTGCCATTCAAGTGTTTATTCTACTGAGCTATCTCCTTGGCCCTCATTTAGGTCTTATATAGCCTCATAGCCCCACTTCACAGATAGCACAACTGAGGCCCCGAGATTGAATGAGCTGCTTCTATGGCCTCCAGGCATCTGAGGAGTATAATCCTTGGAGTTTCTCTCTTTCTCTCCCTGGCAGCAGCCTGGGAAAATCCTAGAGCTTGCTTGGAGGATGCTCTGCAAAGCCTCCTGGGTGGAGGCTCCTCACTAGCGAAGATGTTGCCCTGTTGCTTCTCCTCCCTTTTTCCCTGCTAAGCTCTGCCTCTCTTGCTGAGGTACTGGGAGGATTCTGTAAATAGTTCCCTGGAGGTTCTGGAGCCCTGGGTGGAGAAGCTCACTATAAATACCCGGTATGTATAATTAGCCTTCCTGGCGACACAGCGCGGCACGTGGAGGAGGTAAACACCTGCAGGGGCAGAAAGTCAAAACGTAGGGCTCCTGGGGCTTCCACCTGGGCTGGAGATGACTGGTGGGAAAGGAAGCCCCTAAACAAGAACACCATGACCAAAGCTGTATGGCTACAGCTTCAGACGGAGTTGGCAGGGTTGGAGGGGATCCCAGCTCCCCTGGCCCCACCTGGTGAGGCTACTTACAAATGACCGCCCTGGTTTGAGCCTCAGTTGCCATGTGTAAGCATGTGCACACCATGACAGACCTGCAGTGGCTGCGAGAATTAAGGCAGCTGCTGCAGGGCCTGCTCGTGTGTCTCTAGCCGCTACCTGTCACTGACTAGTTTGGTGCAGTATGGCCTGAGGATTTCCAGAGACAAGACCACATCAGCACAGAGGTGATGGTCAGAAATTTTCCAACAGGCTCACCCTTACAAGAACAGTGTAAGAAATGGGAAGGATCCCCTAAACCTTCAAAATGGTCTTCAGATGGAGACCCTTTTGCTTGGTCGGTCACCAGAATTCCTGTCTAGAACATGTCACCAACAGTCTCTCCCTGGCTCATGCTAACCCATCTGGTAAGATGCTTCCAGAAAAAACTGCTTGAGCATCAGATGGTGTCTGAGAGTCACCTTTGGCATGGACAGAAACAAAGGGAAGAAATAACCCCTACAAAAGCTGTTCAGTTGGGACTGATGAAACTACTGCACATGACTGATGGGGGTGGTCATTCCTACAGGGAGGTTAGTGTGCATGAAGATCCCAGTATTGGTGCATGCAGGGTTCTTGGCTCCTCTGTGTGCAGAGCTGGGTGAGGTTATCTAGTGGCAAATCACATGGGCATCTCCAGCATACTGTCTGAGGCTCCCCACTGCTGGCAGGATCCCTCATTCCACTTACCTGTGCCTGACTCCTGGAATTCTCTAAGGTGAGGTTCAATTCTCCACCACGGAAGCTCACCACAAGAGTATGCTAGGCATCTTTCTGCTTTCTCCTAGGGTTTTCTTGGATGCTGAAAAGGAAAAGCTCATAAGTATTGTGCAGCCCCTGAGGGAGGACCAATAACTGTACAGTGCTTCTTCCTCCTGGCAGAAAAGCCAGGGTGAGAGGCTGCTATATGGACACTTAGAAGGTCCTGAAGCACCAAGCTTTGGTTGCTTCCAGCAGTGACCTTGAGGATGAACACATTCATGGCTTTCTGTCCTATATCTTTCCGCTGCCTTGTTCCTGCTTCCTGAAATCATCCCCCAAGTCAACCAACTACACCCAAAACCTCATCTCAGGCTCTGCTTTTGGAGAAACCAACCCATGGCTCCATCACACCTGGAGAGATTGACACTTCTGCCATGACAGTAGGGACATGTCCTACCCTCTTCCATTGTTTTAAGCTTACCTACCCCCTCATGCCTGCTCCAGCCACACTGACCTCTGGTGACTTCTAGCTTGCCAAGCATTCCCTCCTCAGCTCCCCTGCACATGCCGTTTCCTCTGACTGGAATGCCTTTCTCCCGCTCTTCCTCTGCATCAGGCATATCATCCATCTTGTCTTAGCTTCAATGTCAGTCCCTTAGAGAGCGTCATTCCCTCCTGGCCTCTAATCGCTCACAGTTTCAAACTTTATTCTTTCTCATAACAATTTGTTTCTTTTCCCTTGTGCCAATTTGGAGCTGTGTATTCATTTGTATCTTAATTTATGTAGAAATTCTCTGTCTCCCTCTGGACTATAAATCCCCTGTGAACTGAGATGGCCTCTGTCTCCTGCCATGAGCTTCAGAACATCTCTCAAGCTTCTGACATGTGGGATATAAATATTTATTGAGTGAGGGTGAATTCTGGTTGGCTGATCTCCCTCCATGGCATGCCTTCTCTACTGGGCCAGGCTCTGGGGTATTGGCAGAGGGCTGTGTGGGGCTGGGGGAGGGGATCAGGAGCAAGGGAGGCAAGAAAAGCCAGTCTCCACCTTCCTCCCCCTCCCTCCCACCCGACCAGGATGAGATCATCAGTGGTGACTCAGTGAGGCTCTCTAAGAGAACCTTCCTGAGCATGTCCTCCTGGCCAGGAGAGGTTTTGTGCACCTGGGGCTCAAGCTGTGATTCAACAGTTCTAAGTCTTTCCTTGGCCTGTGGCTGGGGTCTGAGTCCTCATACTTCCATGGAAGCCTGGGCCCCACTTGCAGCCAGTCTGTGCAACTCTGTGTTTATCTCCAGGGATGCTGGAACCATAGGCTTGGCCAAGAACAAATAGGATGTATTAATCAGTGATTTATAACACACTGTCTGATGTCCAAAACTGCCTGGAGAGGCCTTATACCAACTTGCTATGTAGTTTATTGGAAACACATAGATATATGCTCTGCACCTGGTTTCACTTATTCTGCCTGGTTACTCAGCTTAGTTTTGGAAAGGAAATGAGATGAATAAATGTCTCCCAAACTTATGCCTTTGTATCCGTGAAACTCAGACACCTCCCTTCCCCTAAGCATCCCAGTGGATGGTAGTCTGAGGCCAAGCTAGTCTCCTGAGGCTGAGGGGACTTTCGCAGCTTTTGATGGATGCTGTGGATCTTCGTATAGTTTTTCCAGGGTTCTTGTTTTCATCCTTCTATATCTCGGTGTGTAATAAACCTTTTATGACTTTATTGGAGCCTAGTGAGTCCTCTCAACAATCTGACCCAGCATAATTGCTGTATCCTTCTTGGATCCTGGCTTCTGGCTCCTGGCTCCTGGCAGTTTCATCTCTGAACATTAACATCCTAGATGCACCAGGGATCCTAGACTCTGGCACCTGTTTCTTTGGGAGGGAGAAGGGAGGACCACAGGGACCCAAGCTAAGGGGATGACTTGCCCGTCATTACCAAGCAAGTTAGATTCAGAGGAAATAACGTTGCCTGTCGCCCTATTCTCCAGAAACAACAGTGGCCATCATTTTAATACATTACTTTTCAGTTTTTATTCTCTGCATATGTACTTAAGTGCAACTGAGCTATATCAAATCAGCCACTTTGTTAGCTGATGATCTTCTAAAAGACTCAATTTTTTCATTTGTAAAATGGGAATGATAATGATGCTAATTGGAAATAATTCCAGTACCTGTACCTACATTATGAGGTTATTGCAGGGATTAACTGAGTTAAATTATGCAAAAGCTTTTAGCTCAGTATATGCTATATACTAAGTGCTCAGTAAAATTACTATTATCATAAAACACCTTAAAATCATAAATGATCTTGGAGTAGTGAATGTGTTATTATTCATGTAGCCATTCCTTTGTTGAGCCTACAGGTGATGTTTAAGAATCTAATTATCTTAACTCCTGTCTTTTTCCTGTATAGCTCCATATTCTCTTTTAGAAATGCAAAATGTCAATACAGAAACCTCTGGGGTCCCTGCGCTTGTTGATGACGGTAACAACTGCAATAAAAATAAAGGGACCCAAGCTGCTGGGCCCATGGATGACAAGGAGACTTGTCAGTCTGCGAACATCTTAAAGGAGTGGGGGAGTAGACCCAGAGATGCCCTGTGAGTTCAGATGGGGTAGGTCCACCGCCCAGATGTTGGCACCAGATGTTAGCCAGAAAGGAGAGGCAGGACCAGGTGGCCTGGGTGTGGGTCAGTGAGGGCATGCTGGAGTGGGGATGAAGGCACAGCCACTAGGCTCATGCCCTACTTCAAGTACAGGAGGTCCAGCAAATCTCAGCAGGGAATTAAAGGAGTGTGCTTGAACTAGGGCAGCTGGACTAGTGCCTCCGAGGAGCCAGAGAAACAGCAGAACAAGCTTCACACCTGCCCCCTAGGATGCTGGCCTTGTCCACTGCTGGCTGCAGTGTGCCTGGAGTGGAAGCCTGCAATCCCAGGATGCTCTGGGCATGAAAACCAGCACAGGGAGATCATGCACTTCTGGAGAAAGCCCTGATGGAGGAGTGTGGAGGCATGGAAAAGGCTGAGGAGGGATGTGTCAGGTGCAAGGGCCAGATGCACAGCTGCAGCTGAAGGGTGTGGGTGGCAGAACTCGAGATAGGATGGGGGATCTGCTTCAGGCACAAGGATGACCGCAAGTTGCAGCAGCCTATTCTGTGATGTCGCATCTTCACCTGCAGTTAGAAGTCCCCCCTGTCTTCCCTGAGACTATCTTGCTGCACCTTGTTCCTCCTTCCCTTTGTGGTCCTCTCCAAGGAGAGGAAAGCAGAGGCTTATAGTCAGAGGAAGACACCAGAAAGCCACCTGACTCTTGGTAGCCTGGCCCTGCCCGACTCCCTTAGGTGAGGTGATACTCTCAGGGAAACCCTCTCCTTCTGTCTCACCCTTGTCCTCACCCCGCCTGTGTCTGCTCATATACCCTGAGAGTCAGAGCTTGCTCTGCCCAGTAGTTCAGATGCCAGCTTTTCTCCTTTCATCACAGATGCAGTAGCATTAATCCAGGGTTTCCTGGCCGTCTGGTGCTTGCTCAGCTGCTCCTGAGTAGCTTCATGTCCCCATTATACAGGTGCAGAGACTGCGACCCTGGGGCCACACCCTTTTCTAGCGTACAGTGGAACTGGGTTTCAAGCCTAGGCCACATCACTTGCTCCCTTCTGTCTGGACAAGTGCGAGGTCACCTCTTTGTCATGAGTCTGGTGTTCTGAAGCTCAAGGGGACGCTTTGGGTTTTTCTAGAAACTTCACTACAGGTTATTTCTTGGGGCCCTTTACTAACCTGCCAACTCTTAGCACTCAGAAAAAATGAGAACCAAAGTCATAGTAATAATTATAGTCCCTTGTGTAACCATTATGTGCCTGTCACTTCTGTCCCCATTGGATGGACGGGGAAACTAAGGCTTAGAGAAGTGGAGACTTATCCAAGCCACACGGATGAAGCCAGGTTGAAACCCAGCTCCTTTGATTGTAACACCAGAAGATTTCTCTCTGGCGTCTGTCGGGTGGCTCCAATGCCCACAGGCAGGGGTGGGTGGCACAGGAAACGACCTGTTGGTGCTGATTAACAAGGCATGGCCCCAGGTGTCTGTGCCTGGTAGCAAGGGACGGAGAAGTGATTGATGACCACAGGCAACTCTGACAGAACCCCTTGCGACAGAAATGCTCTCTGCAGCAGAGGCAAGTTTGCTCCAGAGTCTGAGGCTAGAACTGAGGAGGGGGAAGGGCACAAGTGGATTGAGGGTGATACAGCTTGCTTCCTTTATAAGAAATGTGCAGTTAGAGAACATTTGGCTCAAAGGGCCTCTGAGATAACCTCGTGCCATTATCACTTCTAGTATGGGGAAACAGAGGCCTCAAGAGAGAACCCCATTACCCTTCAGGGTCATGGCTGGGTGAGACCCACTGCCTCTGCACCGGCGCGTGTGCACCAGGCAGTGGCGCCTCCTGAATAGACCGGGAGGATGCGGGTGGAAGTCTGGTGACCCTAGGCTCCTTCCCTCCCCTGCTCCCATGCTGCAGCCATCCCCTCTCAATCCACCAGCTTTCTGCCTAAGAGGCCCCTCCTTCTGCCACCCCCTCTCCCTGGGAGCCCCCAGACCTGTGAGCTCATGTTGGCTCACAAGAGAAGCAGGGCCGTGGGCGGGGCAAGTGGGATAATTATAATCTTGGAATGTTTGACTCTGGGCTGAGAGGCAGGGAGGCAGTTCCTTCTGCCTGCTTTGGGAACTGGGGCTGAGTCAGAAAGCACCTCCCACAGCCCGGCCTCCTGTGGGTCTGCAGGCCTGGCTCACCTGGCCCGTCCTGGGATCTTGCACACTCATGCAGGCGCGAGCGGTGAGGTGGTTCAGGAAGGGCCGGTTATGCCCCCGAGCACAGTGAACCTGGGATGGGGCACCTGCCACGCACTTCACAGTGCTCGAAGACCCAGAGGGAGCAGGGCCAGGGGAGATGTGTGCAGTGTCGTTGCCCTGGAGTCACGATGGCAGCCTTGGGTCCATCACCCACCAGCCACATAAGATTTCACGCATTGCTTGAATGTTCTTTACCTTTCTTTCTGCATCTGAGAAATGGCTTTTATGAATATCCTTCTTGGAAGTCAAAGGAGAAAATACATAGAAGCCAGTGCATTAATTTGAAGCATGTTAAAGGAAGACAAAATACTTGCTACAGTTGCTGATTTTTTTCCCTTTTCCCTACAATTTTTAAAGAATACAAAAAAAGGCATTAGGAACAATATAGAATTTCATTAAACAAAGTAATAGAAATTCACCAATGGTTGCCGTATTGCATGATGTTATCTTCAAATAGGTTGTTTAGGTTACCAGTGTTGTTGTTATTATTATTATTACTATTATTTTGCAGTGCTGTAAACTGAACCCAGGCCTAATTAGTGCCAGGAAAATGCTCTGAAAAACTCATACTCTAGTCTAGAATTGGCAAGAGACTTTCATTCTCCTGGTCAGCTCTGGCTGGCTGAGAGCAGCTGTTCATAGCATGATGTCAGGAAAAGATTCTGAGGATCAGTCCAGACCAGAGCAGGAGCCAGTCTGAGAAGCACTGGGTTTAGAGAAGGGAGAGGGCACATCTGTCTTGTGCTGGCTACTGTTGTCACTGAGTCAGTCCCAGAGAGGAGAAAGGAAGAGGCACAAAGTTGCTAAGGGCTGCAGGAGTGTAGGGTCAGATCTTACAAGGTATTTGAGGCAAATACTGGAGGTCAGGGCTGCTGAAGAGCTGTCCCCTCTTGTGGATATGTCTAGGTATTGCCAAGAGGGATAAGAGGCCCCTGCTGTAGAGCGGCAGATGGGCTGGTTGGAAGGTGTGAACTTGAAGCCTGGTTCCGGCGCTGTCGGTTCCATGGTATTGGACAAGCAGGGGCATGTACTAATCTAGAGTTTATGATTGAGTCCTGGTTTCAGTTTCTCCATCTGAATCCTACCATTGCCCTGGACTTGGGTGAGGATTAAATGAGATAGTATAGGCTAAGAAATCAGAAGTGGGGGGCTGGAGAGATAGTTCAGCAGACTAAGTGCCTGCTTAGGCAAGCACAGGGACTGGAGTTCAATACCCGGCACCACATGCCATGGTGGCCCTGCCCCCAGGTGCGCTGAGCCAGCCACTGAGTCCGGGTGTGCTGGCGCATGCCTCTAAACCCAGCGCTGGGGAGGCTGAAAACAGGAAGATCACTACGGGTCCGAGCTGCATAGTAAGACCCTGCAACAACCAAATACATTAAAAAACAAACAAACAAACCCCAAAATAGAAAATAACAAGTACTGGGGAGTATGTGTAGCAATTGGAATCCTTATGCTTTGTTGGTGGAACTGTAAAATGATGCAAGAGTGATAGAAAACAGCGCAAAGTTTCCTGGAAATGTTAACAGCAGAATTGCCATATGACCCAGCAATCTTGCTCCTGTGTGACATCCAAAAGAACTGAAAGCAGATCTCAATGAGGTATCTTCACACTGATGTTCATGGCAGCATTATTCAGATTAGGCAAAAGATGGAAGTTAGCTAAAAAATCTATTGACAACAAATGTACACATGAATGCTATGGTGTGGGTCTAGATGTCCCCCCAGAGCCTCATGCAGCCATGGGCGGGCTTCTAGAGCTCATGAATGAGTCTTGGTGCAGTGCTGGGACTGTGGATGTGAGCGCTACATACACCCCAGGGTGCATGACCTGCATACAATATAAGGGAAGAAAAGAGGCTTGCTCTTCCTGCTCCTGCGTTTTTGCTCCTGCTGCTTTTGCTGTTTTCTGCCACCATGAATGCTGTCCTCTGCCATGTGCCACCCTGCCTTGGAGCCAGCCAAGTATGGACTGAAACCTCCATAAACTGTGAGCTAAATAAACCTTTCTTTCCTTCATTCTGGGCCTTGGGCATTTTGTCTCAGCAATGAAAGAGAATTAATCAAGGTAATGAATATTCTTCAGTCTTAAAAAGAAGAGAATCCATGCTACCCTTAAGTAGTGACCCCTTCAGGACCTCATGCTAAATGAAACAAGTCATTACAAAAGCATGAATGCTATCTAAGTCCCCTAAAGAAGGTATGTGACTAATCAAATTCCAAGACAGACAGCACATTGGTCATTCTCAGGGGCTGAGGAGAGGGAGAAAGGAGGAATTTTTCGATGGCTATAGTTTCCGTTCCAAGATGAAACAGATCTAGCTATTGTGCATATAAACTATATAATTATGTCCAGATAGTTAACATTACTGTATTGGCCACTTACAAGTGATTATGACGGTAAAGCTTATGCTACAAGTGTTTACCATAATAATTAAAAAAAGAGCTAAGTACAGTGCCTCCACATAGTAAGTTCTCAAGCACTGGTGGTTGATGGTTGATCATTCATATTTTGTTTGCCTTAAGGAAGTAGGAAGTGGTGAGGAGCTTTCATTCTCAGGCAAACCGTTCTGCTTTGCACAAAAGCTGGAAACAATCGAAGATTAGCAGGGACAATGAAATTGTTAAAAAAAATGAAAAATCATACTTGGAAAGAGCTTAACTTGTCAAACAATTGGTGAATTTGCTCAACTAAATTGTGGTAGGTTATGCAACATTATGTAAAATGCAATTCTATTTTTATGAAAAAGTATTAATTCATATAAAACCTGAAAAAGATTTGGAAATTTGAGCACCTTGGGGTTAACAGTGATTGTTCCCGAGTAGGTGGATGGATTTTTTTTTTTTTTTTTAATGTATTTGGTACAGGGTGACACTGTGCAGCTGAGACTTGTAGTGATCCTCTTGCTTTCAGCCTCTCCAGTGCTGGGATTTTCTTTCTTTCTTTCTTTCTTTCTTTCTTTCTTTCTTTCTTT
>NW_004524597.1:1481633-1482542 GCF_000260255.1 Octodon degus
TTTGTAATTTAGTAAGGGTCTAAAGGGTATGTAGGGTCTCACTACATAGATTGGACTTGTAGTGATCCGCTTGTGTTCAGCCTCCCAAGAGTTGGGATTACAGGCGCGTGCCATCTCGCCCAGCCTCAATCGCAGTCTCAGCGCACCCTGGGGACAGGGCTGGGCTGGCATACTGGAGATTGAACCCCAGCCACTGCGCTCTGTCTAAGCAGGTGCCTTAATTCACTGAGCTATTTGGCCAGCCCCTTGGTGGTGGATTTTTAACAATAGTTACCCTGAGTTAATTAAGCAGGAAAGGAGTTTGTCCAGAGGATGTCGGGGAGCGCCAATCATCAGTGACTGTCTCAATGTTCAAGTGCATTACTTGAACTTGTTTCATGAGGGGCTCATGGCCACCACCAGAAACCCTGTGTCCCCTGCCCACCCGGAACCATGTATAATAGCATATTAAGCTGCAGCTTGTCATTCCTGCATGTGTGTAGAGCAGCTCCAGCAGCACCTGACAGAGGCCAAGAAGGATAATCCTTATGACTCACTCATGAATAGCTCAAATACTGTACAAATAAGTCCTTCTTTCAACTCTCCCATTTATGGAGTCCCAGGCAGGAAGCTTCTCAGTCCCGTTCCCTACAGTCCCTGCTCCTTGGCAGGAAGCGCCTGGCTGGGTTCATGGCCTTCTCCCTGGAGTAAAATATCTCCATAGTCATTAAGGAACGATGGCTCCCAGCTATGCTAGCCCTTTTATTCTCTTTCTCTCTTCTCATTGGCCTCTAGCAGAGGGGTCCATCTTTGAATCCAGCCAGCACCAAGAATATCTGACCATTCTCTTGTCCCACATGTAGCACCTTTCTTTCTTTCTTTCTTTCTTTCTTTCTTTCTTTCTTTCTTTCTTTCTTTCTTTCTTTCTTT
>NW_004524597.1:1482642-1491699 GCF_000260255.1 Octodon degus
CTTTCTTTCTTTCTTTCTTTCTTTCTTTCTTTCTTTCTTTCTTTCTTTCTTTCTTTCTTTTTTTGGCAGAACCAGGGATTGAACTCAGGCCCTTGTGTTTACCAGGGAAGCGCTTATTCCATTGAGCCATCTCCCCAGCCCCAGGACCTTTCAATATGAAAAGGTTTTGAGTCATGGTAGGCACCCTAAGACTACATGAGAAGAAGGTTCTGAGATGAAGCATGAAGGATAGCTTGGATTTTCACAGACAGGGATGGGGTGGAGGAGAGAGGAGACCAAGACTGTGATGAGTCATGACAAACAGGGCTGCTCCACAACCAAAGGCAGATGGTGTCCAACCAACAGAGTGGCCGAGTGATCTTCCCCCTTTCCCTTTTCTTCCTCTCTCCCTCACTTCTTTCCTCACTCCCCTTTTTCCTTCCTTCCTTTCACTTTCCTTCCTTCCCTTCCGAATTCTTTTCTTCCTAGATAACTTTTATCAATATCCACTTATAGGCATGTGTCCTGCTTTCTGCGAGCTTTAGATCCAGAGCAAAGTCTCACTTCCTTCAATCCTCCTTCCAATTGCTGAACATGATCCCAAGTTCTATAATAAGTCCTCTCTAACACTTCCCTACAGAGATGCCCTGCGGTCCCCTGGCTGTGTGTTCTTAGTGCAGCAAGTCAGCAGCCAGCCCTATTCAACTGTGGGTGTGCACAGGTAGTCTCTGGCCAGAGCACAGCGACACTTCCTTTTATCACTCATTGCTCCAGAGCTTTCATGCTTCCTGGTTGTTTGGAATGCTTTCCCCATATCTTCACCTTCCTATCCCCTCCTTACCTTTGAGATCATAGGAGTGGTCACAAGGTATAATCCTTACTCCTAGCTCCAATAAAGGTAGTTTTCCAAGACCTTCCCTGTCTGGTCCTTGCTATTTGAATCTAATTTTAGTAATCAGGAGTCTTCTCCCCCACCCTCTTCCTATTCTTTCTTTCTTTCTTTTTTTTTTTTTTTGAAGTCACTGACCCCAAGTTTATTTTTTTTTTCATAATATTATTGAGAAACAAATAGCAATGAGACAGTTTCAAATCAAATTGTTAGGACAGTTTCAATAATTAACACATTTCAATAATTAACACATTCTTCCTAGTGGATAATTGCTGTACAAGATGTGGACATGATATCCTATTTACAAACACCATTAGAGTAAATCTCTCTATTCATTAAGAGAATGTAACTATATATCTATCCTAACCACTTTGAATACACAGTTACAAAACGGACATTCATCAGTATCCCCCTTTTTTTGTTAAGTTCCATTATTTGAATATTATAGGTGTATAAACTCAGCAATATATTCTAAAACAGTCCAGTACCCATAATAGTATTGGGTCATTTTTTTTTTCCTGACAGCCTTGCTATATAGTCCAGTTAGTTTTGAACTCATGATCTTCCTGTCTCAGTTCCTGGAGTACCTGGGATTACAGGCATGGGCCACCTTGCCTGCTGACAGGCTGGGTTTTGCTGCAGTAACAAATAGTCCCCAAAGTCCTGTAGTCCAACTGTTGTTGACTGTCTAACAACAGTCAAAAGTTTCTTCTCCAGTTGCGTATCCAGTGTGGGTTGGCAGTGCCTGCTCCACGTCACTTCCACTCTGAATCTGGCAGATGGAAGATCCTCCAAGTGGAACGCTGCCAGTCTCATGGAGGAGAGAAGAAAGGAGGACACTGAGAAATGTGTTGGCTCTCAAAGCTGCTAGAAAGCTACACATGGTAGCTCCATGGGCATATTAGTGTCCAAAATGTGTCATGTGGCAATTGCTGAGTTGAAGAGTGTGGAGATATCAGATTTTTTTAAAAAAATGTATTTAGTACAGGGTTTATAGGGTCTCACTACACAGATTGGATTTGTAGTGGTCCTTCCTGTTTTTCAGCCTCCCAAGCACTGGGATTAGAGGTGTGCGCCACCATGCCCAGTTTCAGTCTCCCTCTCAATGTGCCCTGAGCGGGTCCAGCACAGCTGCCAGGGATTGAACCCCCAGACCCTGCATCTGCCTACGCAGGCATTTTAATCCACAGAGCTATCTGGCCAGCCCAAGAGATATCACATCTTGCAGGAGGAAATCCAAAATGTTTGGCAGATGGTATTAAAATTAACCATAGAAACCACTGAAAGTTCAGTTACAAGCAATGATAACAATGCTAATAGTAGCAAAACTACAAGGTACTATCCTGAGTTCTTTACATAAATTAATCTATTGTCAGGAAGGTCGTTACTTTCCCAACAACTCATGAAAAGCTTTGTAAAAACTAATTATGAGCCCCATTTTGCAGATGGGGAGATTGAGGCTCTCAGCAGTTAAGTTCCAAGCTCAAGATCTCAGATCTTCAGTGGAGCCTCCAGGGTAGAGCAGGACCGGGATGGAGCTGTGGGACAGCATTCCTGGATCCAGGTCCATGCTGGGGGTCCTTCCCTCCCCCACTGCTCCTCATTGACTTTCTCCTTTGCTCAGGCTCTGTGGGGCCTCAGCCCTTCCCATTGCTCTTATTTAGCTCTCCAGCTGAAAATCTTCTGGTTAGGACCTGCTGAACACCATAAAAATGTCAATTAAGTTGATTTAAAAATGTTTCCAGTCTCATTAACAACACAGTGTTCACGCTGGTGCAGCCAGACAGGGATAAGAATAAATAATATGAATTTAAAAGGTTCTGGTGTCATTAATTAACAATTACATATTATCTCCACCTCTACCTCTGTTTTGGCTGCTTGGAACACCATCTTCCCAGGCAAGAAGAGTTCTTACTTGAAGTGCAAAGTTTGACTTTGTCATCTATTGTGGAGGAACAATATCAGCTTGGTAGATTTGACCCCCAGGACTTGGGGTTCTCAAAACCTCAGGCCTGACTGCATGATATCAATGGCAGTCTTGAGGCAGTGTGAAGCTAGCAGTGTGCGCTGCCGCCCAGCTCAGCATGACCACTAGTAAACGATGAATGAATAAATGAATGGAAATAAAGTTTGAGTTTATACTTGTAGCTCACAGCATGAGTCTGGGCTCTGCTGTCCCCTCAGCTAGGTGACTCCAAATACGTCACTTCTCTGAGTGTCAATTTCTTCTCCAGGAGACAACAATGACAGTAGCTACTTCACAGGTTGTAAATACTAAAAAAGATGATAAATGTTAAAGCGCTGGGCTGGTAGGAAATGTTCAGGGAATATTGGCCACTGCCATCTTCTTTCCATCATTGTTTTAATTATAATTGCAATTCTGTGGTGAAGGAACTTATGGGTTCTCCATTTTATACCCTCCAAGGAATATTCTGGAGCCATTGAAAATGATGTTTGTGCAGACTTTTTAATAAAAACCAAAACTTGTAAGTTTTTTAAAAAAGAGGCAGATTGCAGAATTTCAAGTGTCTTGGGATTGCAGTGAGGTTAAAATGGACAAAAAACTGAAACGAGATTCATCCATCTAGACATTACTGGCCATATTTTTCCTAGGCAGTGGAATTGTTATGTTTGGCCCATTTTCTATAGGTTTTAATTTTTTACAATAGGCGTGCTTTTTTAATTATGCAAATTTGTCCACAAACACGAAGGTAGAAAAACAAGTATTATGAACACTTGTAAACCTATCACTTAGATTTAATGTTTACTAATATTTTCCTCATTTTGTCATTTTTTTTTTCCTTTGGAGTACGATATTTCAGTTACTGACTTTGGAATATTTTATCTCTAAATAGTTTAGTCTGTGTCTCTAAAAAGAATGGACATTTTCAACCTATCCGCCGTATCATGATCACACCTGACAAAATTAATAATCTCCTGAAGTTATCTGAAACATGGTTCATATCAAATTCACCCAGTTGTCCTGCAGGATGCTTTGTTGGTTCAACCCCAGATTCAACCAAGAATCATATACTGCATTTGGCTGCCTGGTGTTTTATGAGTAACTTGTAATTCCTTGAAGCTAGAATGATCATTACCTGCCCCTTTTGTCTGTCAGATTAACTTACTAAAGAGGCCAGGCCAGTGTCTCCACTGAAGATCTCATCTACTTTTCTTTATGGTTGTATTGCTTTTATCACATGAAAACATTTTTTTTTTAAATGTCTTGCTCATGTAATTCAGGCTGGCCTTGGATTCATGGCAGGTATCTGCCTCAGCCTCCCAGCTGCATGGAGGGCAGGTGTGTGCTAGCACGCTGGACGAGAGCAGTCTTATAAAAAATAACAGCTCCCTCGGCAGCTCCTGCCTGTCTCCCAGCTCTGTGAGCAATGACAGCAACTACACTTTCCATGTACCAGGTACTGCTTTAAGCATTTTATTTTTATTCTTTAATTTAATTCTCACAATAAGCCCTTGACATAAATATTGTTTTTATCAATGATGAAAATGGAACACACAAGTAATCTGCCAAAGCCAGAGATGAGCTGATCCGCTTTCAAGTCAGTGCATATTACAGAATCTCTGTGCTATATCCAGGGTGGATGCTGGGGGGAGCCCATTCTGGCTTCCCTGGGGGTGATGGTAAAAACCAGGAGGAGAGTCCTCCGCAGTGCCCTGGAGAAGGTTGGAGGCCAGTGGTGGAGCTGTCTACTGTGCTGGAATCTGTCTTTTTGCCAGTGTTTGGAGCTGATCCGGGTGATCTAAGCACTTCCTCCCATTTCTTTTCTTCTACTCTTAGCAGGTTGGAAGGGTTCCTAAGAAGCTTGTGTTTTTCCCTCACTGGGCTTGAAAAACCTGGGTCAGGTTTTATTTATGAGCAAGGAGCCTCACAGACAGTAATCGCCCCTTAGGGTGGGGCCCATTTGCCTCCATAGCTTCCAGGGTAAGGACATAGGGCTTTCTTAGCTGCTGCCTTCCTGGGTAGGGCCGTCTTTCCTGAGCATCCTGGGAAGCCACAGTTACACAGCATGCTCTAGGGAAGAACCTGCAGTAGGACTACAAGCGCTTGGGTCCTTAGCCCCATGTGATTTTGCTCTGCACATCTGTGTATTTCTGGCCAGTGTCTTGGAAATACTTGGTGGGGTAGAAGACCTGGCTCCTGAAGGTGGAAAGTGACAAGACACTGAAGAAAGGGGCAGACAAATCCAGGATTGCCCAAGAGGTATGGCTCGGAGAGCAGCAAGGTAGGAAGAGCCCGTACCCTGAGGCAGAGACAGGGATTTATGTTTTCAGAGAGACAGAGGGGTGCTGTAGCTAACTGAAATGGACCCGTACATTCTTAAAAGTTATTAACATGTCAAGTATTAGAAAATAAAATAGTGCCAGTAAGCATCATCAACTGGTTGGAAACACCAAGATGACTATTAGTGACTTGGTAGGGTTTGGAAAGCCAGTCAGGGAAGATAGCAGGAACAACCAACTACAGTCCGGTCAAGCTGGATCTCTCACCACGCTACCCAGAGTCCCTAAGCCCAAGGTTCTTGTGTTATGCTGGCTGGTGTTATCAGTTCTGTTTCCATCGTGAGGTTGCTGCTGAGGGATTGTGCCTGTCCTAGGTTCTGGCTATCTGGAACAAAGAATTAGCAGGACACACAGAAAAAGTGAAAGCATAAATTTCTTAGAAATAGCCTTGAAAAAGCCAGGAGCCAGTCTGTATATGTGATTCTTACAGAGATACGGTGGTTCTTTGACCTGGCAGTTCTTGCTAGTCAGAGACAGGTCCCCTCCTTCCTGCTGAAGGGTGGAATTTCTGTCCTTATATGGATCCTTGAGGAACTGTCATGAGGCCCAAAACCCATGGATGATGGGTCAGAACCACAATGTAAATGATATTATAATTAACTATAATTAGGTTGGGCTCACTTTTAATGGGGATACTCTATAGCGCATTGTCCCAGGCATGTCTTAGTCGCTAGAGGTGTGTGCTCTGTGGTTTCTAGAGAGTTTGTCTTGGGCCTCTCAGAAACCTGTAGTACATGTGCCTTCTTGTCTTAGCATCTGTGGTCTAGCTGTAGAACAACGCACTCTGAGCAGGTTTTGCAAAGCTAGCTTCCTCAATTTCCCTTTGCCTTTCAGAATCTCACCTTCCAAAAATTTCTCTCTTTCTCCTGACTTAAGGCTGTGATAAGGATTATTTTAGGGCATCAGTGGTGGTACTTTACAAAGTAATGATAGAGATATAGGAGCCCCCTGTGGGCTGTCTTGTAGGAACTGTAAATTCGGGCATGTGGACTGGCTCAGCAGGCAGTATGTGGTGGTCTGCAGAGCTGGCTTGTTCTTACACGACTCCATTACAAAGCCAGGGTTGACCGATTAAGGAGTTGGCAATGGACAGGAGCACAGCCAATGAATCTCTGCTCTGGGATTTTGAGTTTGGGGAGGTGGAGGGGAGGAGTGAATCTAAATTCACTCATTCCTGTGAATTTAGATCTGAACTGTGAAGCAAGAAGCAATGCTAGGGATGTTCCTGGTTTGATTTGAGCACAGAGGGTGAACACAGCGAGCGAGTGAATGAGGAGTAAGGAGGGAGAAAGAAATGAGGCCCCATTCCCACTGCTCCTGGCTCTAGCTGCATCCCTGGGGTTTTATTTTTGAGCCCCAGGCTTGGCTTTTCTGAGCCAACTATTCTGCCTATCTTCAGCATACACTACTTTTGGGTTTGTTTCTACAATTTATCACTAAAAGTGTCTGGCAAGGTAGGCAATAGGATGCTTGGCCTTCTAAAGATGGGGCAGCTGGAGGGAGCCAGCACTTGTGTCTTTATCCCCCTTCACAGCTGAAGGCATTATCATCTTGCTGTAGGTATCCTAATAAGTGAGCGACAGAATCAACACACAAGTCAGGCCTTCTGATTTCTTTTCCAGGGATTTCCTCACTCTTTTGATCATCCACATTCATATCTGAAAAGCATACAATAACGAAACATTACACAACAGTAAGTTACTACTGACTGAGTGCATACTAAATTTTTCCTTGTGTAAGATATTTGCATCATCATTTTTTAAAAATGAATTTAGGACAGGGTCTACAGGATGTACAGGGTCTTACTATGTAGATCAGACTTGTAGTGATTCTCCTATTTTCAGCCTCCCAAGTGCTGTAATTACAGATGCGTGCCACCATGCCCAGTCTCAATCACTGTCTCAGTGTGCCCCAGGGGCGAGGCCGGCACGACAGACCTGGAATCGAACCCTCAGCCCCTGCGTCTGGCTAAGCAGGCATTTTAATCTGCTGAGCTATCTGGGCGGCCCTTGCATCATCTTAACAGGATATTTTTATTCTCCTTTTGCATAGTGGAGTTTAGAAAGGTTAAGCAGCTTGCCCAAAGCCATATAGCTACTGAGTCACACCATCAGGATTCAAGTTCAGGTGGTCTGCTCTTGAGTTTTCAAGTTTAATTATGGTGCTCTGCCCTCTCTTTGGCTTTCCACCCTACCAAGAGTGGTGGTGGCCATGCACTCCTTTGAGCCAGTACCTGGTAGTGTGTGAAATCCCAAGAGAGCTATCATTTCTTGCATCTTGTGGCTATTGGGTGGGCAATATCGTTTTTGGACTTGTGTTATTTATCTAAGAATTTGCAAGGCTGGTTCTTGCTTAGGTAGCAAATACTTCTGCAAATAAGGATGGGAAATTGGGTTTACTTACCTAGATGTGGGGGTAAGCTTTAGGCCTTCTCAGGAAAGGTGTTGGTGTAGTCATAAGGGGTGCAAAAGATGCTCAGGGATCCACTCAGGAATTCAACAGGGGGGATTCTTTTTTTAAAATCAGTTTTATTGACATATAATTGAATGCAAAAATAACTGCATGAATCTTATGCACACAGTTTTCAGAGTCTGGACATATGCATACACTTGCAATACCATCAATCCAATCAAGGTAATAAACATTTGTTAGAGGAAAGGATTTTTGAAGTTTTCCAGAGGCTAATTAGAAAGTCTCCAGTGTTGTAGACAGAGATGGCAACTCACCTTCCTTTCAAGTTCATCAAGAGAGCAAAGGATCATTATCCGAAAGTTTCAACTTCTGATCGCCCTTGATACAAGTGTCTGGAGAAGTTTAAAATGCAGTTAAAATGCAGCGTACCAATTGTCTCTTGCTGTACAGCACACTCTTTAGTGGCTTAGAAACAAATAGCTTGTTACTGATTCTTCAATTTGGGCAGAGTACGGTGGAACTAGTTTTGCTGGGACAGCTCAGTTGAGGGGAGGAAGATTCACTTTTGAGACGGCTCACACGGTTGGACGCTTGTTTGTTGGGAATTCTGCCAGGGCACGGCTGTGTGTCAAGTCTTTGCATAGGATGTCTGTGCTCCCTCACAGCATGGAACCTGGGATCCAGTGCAGATGTCCTGAGATAGCAAGGTGGAGCTGTGGCTGGGTGTGGCAGTACAGATCTGTAATCTCAGCGCTGTGGAAGGCTGCAGCAGGAGGATCTCAAGTTTGAGAGCAGCCTGGGCAATTTAATGACTTAGTGAGATTCTATCTCAAAATAAAAGATTAAAAAGGGGTGGGGGATACAGTTCAGTGCAAAGGACTTGGTTTCATTCCTGACTACTGCAAAACAAACAAACAACTCAAGTTAAATTGTGTTTTATGTCTTTATCTCTACTGCGCCAATGTTGGTTGAGAGACCAAAAAAGGTTCACCCCTTTTCAAGAATTCACCAACTCAGACTTGTTTTTCTGCTTCTGAGGACTGAGCCCAGGCCTCACATGCACTAGGTAAGTACGCTGAGCCACCTCCCAAGCCCTTACAACCCCTTCATGGGCGAAGTAACAAGTTTGAGAAGAGCATGTGGGATGGGAAATATTTTAGTGGCCAGTTTCAGCAAATACGATCTTCCATACAGAGTCCCACGATCTCACTGTGGGACTCAGAACTTATGGGAGACATAGCCCTTGGGCCTGCATCTGTATCATCACATGGGAACTTCTGTATGCTCCTGAATTGTGGACTTGTAAGCCAGGTCTGACATGCATTATCCACAAGACAGAGCCAATGGAATAGCTAGATGCAAGTGACCTGAAGCCACCTTGCTGTATGATGCTGGACAAGTAATTTATCATTTCTGAAGTCATTCTTTTTCTTTTGCTTCCTCTTTTCCCTCCCCTCCCCCTCTCCCTCTCCCTC